>NC_045994.1:17947792-18247792 GCF_010909765.2 Amblyraja radiata
CGTCGTCACACTCCAGTAGGTGGGACATTGTCTGTACTGCTCCACAGCTGCATGTGTCTTCTGCCTGGTAGTTCCATGCTTTCATAAGTGCTTTGCACCTCCCCTGCTCCACTCGTAATCTGTTGAGGGTCTTCCAGGTTGGCCATGGGAGGTCGTGCCCGCTGGCGAGGCATTCAGTCGGAGTGATTCCTCTCTCCATCCAGTCGTGGGCTCGTGCGTTGAGCTGGTTCCATTCATCTTTCCAGATGTTGGTCCTTGCTGTTTCTTTGGTTGTCTGGAGAGGTGGGACTGTCTGCAAGAAACTGGCTCTGGATTTCAGTCGGGGTGGAGGTGCTGTGTGTCCGTGCAGGGGGTGCCTGGTATCGATCTCCTGTGCTCTCCACTCGTCTTGGGCGACGATGGATCGTCTGATATGGGGGGGGGCAATTCCAGCTAGGGCGTAGAGGCACGGGTCTGGCGTTGTCTTTATGCATCCCGTGATAATGCGGCAGGTGTCGTTGAGGGCTGTGTCAACCAGTTTGGTGTGGTGGGAGCAGCTCCAGCTTGAGCACGCGTATTCAGCTGTGGAGAAGCACAGGGCTAGGGTAGTTGCACGGATGGTTGGTGGATCAGCGCCCCACTTTGAGTTTACCAGTTTGCGCAGGATGTTGTTGCGAGTGTTGACCTTGGCTTTGGTGTTCTGAAGGTGGGTTTTGATTGTTCTAGATTGTTCACTTTCATGATCACATGAAAGAATTTCAGCTGAAAACATTGCATCAAATTACAGTCAGAGTCCAAAGATGACGTTCAATACTGAGCATTACACGTTTCCCCAGCCCACTTCATGAAATGGGAGAGGAAGTTTGTCTGGGCGTGTTTTAAGGTGGGGTCCCAGCTGTTTGATATCACGATACATTCCTGGACAATGAAAACATAAATGTGCACCCGAGGCAAAATTATCTTATGCATTTACATACTTTACTCAATAGTTCAGACATGACCAGTTGCTGGATGTCTTCTCTGGTGATGCTCTGCCAGGCCTGCATTGCAGCCTTCTTTAGCTTATGCTTCTTTGGGGGCTAGTCCCCTTCAGTTTTCGCTTCAGCATATAAAAGGCATGCTCAATTGGGTTCAGATCGGGTGATTGACTTGACCACTCAAGAATTAACCATATTTGAGCTTTGAAAAACTCCTTTGTTGCTTTATCAGTTTGTTTGGGATCATTGCCCTGCTGTAGAATGAACCACCAGCCAATGAGTTTTAATGCATTTGTTTGAACTTGAGCAGATAGGATGTGTTTATACACTTCAAACTGCATTATGCTACTACCATTAGCAATTGTATCATCAATGAAGATAAGTGAACCAATACCTTCAGCAGCCATACATGCCCAGGCCATAACACCCCAACACCGTGTTTCACAGTTGAGGTGGTATGCTTTGGATCTTGGGTAGTTCCTTCTCTCCTCCATACTTTGCTCTTGCCATCACTCTGATACAAGTTAATCTTCATCTCATCTGTCCACAAGACCTTTTTTCCAGAACTGTGGTTGCTATTTTAAGTACTTCCTGGCAAACTGTAACCCGGCCATCCTATTTTTGCAGCTAACCAGTGGTTTGCATCTTGCAGTGTAGTCTCTGTATTTCTGTTCATGAAGTCTTCTGCAGACAGTGGTAATTGACAAATCCACACCCGACTCCTGAAGAATGTTTCTGATCTGTCAGACAGGTGTTTGGGGGATTTTTCTTTATAATAGAGAGAATGCTTCTGTCATCAGCTGTGGAGGTCTTCCTTGGCCTGCCAGTCCCTTTGCAATTCGTAAGCACACCAGTGCTCTTTCTTCTTAATGATGATCCAAACAGTTGATTTTGGTAAACCCAAGGTTTGGCTGTTGTCTCTAACAGTTTTATTCTTATTTCTCAGTCTCATAATGGATTATTTGACTTTCATTGGCACAACTCATGTTGATAAACAGCAATAAAAGTTTCCAAAGGTGGTGAAAAGACTGGAGGAAAGATTAGATGCTGAGAGCTCCCTTATACCTGCGTTAAGGAGGCATTTAAACACACCTGAGCAATTACAAACGCTTGTGAAGCCATATGTCCCAAACATTATGGTGCCCTGAAATGGGGGGACTATGTATAAACACAGCTGTAATTTCTTTTTTTTTTCTTTTTTTAATATATTTTTTTATTAAAGGTAATCAATTACAATGCTTCAAACAACTTTATATCAAATTAATTCAATTTGCATTAAGTAAAACACTAGTAATACTTATCTACTATTTTTTTTAGAAATAATGATAGAAAAAGAATAGAACAGTTATAAATCATTAAGAGAGTGATTAAATAATAATTTGATTATATATAAGAAAGAAAAGAGAAACGAAAAAAAAAAAAAAAAAAATTTGAAAAACCACAATATGTATTGTTAATAACACTACTACAAGTGATAGTATCAATAAAGACATATCTGTTAATTCCAATATAAAAATGAATTATTCTCACCAAATCCCGCAGGGTGCACGCCGAGCTGTGTTGCCAAGAACAGCTACTTCTCTAAATACTGTATATATGGAGACCATATCTGTTCAAAAGAATTAAACTTGTCCAATAGGACAAATCTAATTCTTTCCAGATGTAACGTCTCCATCATCTCTGTTGCCCACATTTTGGTTGTGGGGGATAATGTTCCCTTCCAAAATTTCAATATGATTTTTTTCCCAATTATCAAACAGTAATCAAAGAAATTTCTTTGATTTACTGTAAGTGATAGATGTAAATCCGGAATTCCAAATATTATTAGCTTTGGGTTAGGGTCCAATTTAACTTTGATGACTTCAGAAATAACTTTAAAAATTTCTGTCCAGTAATAATTCAATTTAGGACATGTAACGAAACTATGTATTAAATTTGCCTCTGCTTTCTTGCACTTATCACAAATAGCGGAGAGATTCGGAAAAATACTATTTAATTTAGTTTTCGAATAATGTAACCTATATAATACTTTAAATTGTATCAATATATGTCTGGCGTTTAATGAACATCGGTGTATTCGTTGTAGACTTTCTTCCCAGTTTTCTTTTGTTATAGCCAATCCCATTTCATTTTCCCATGCTTGACGATATATTTCCGTTATTGGATTCTCCTTATCCAAAATGATGTTATATATATAGGCTATTAATTTTTCTGTATTTGGATATAAATTAAACAGTTCGTCTAACAGTCCTGCTTCTTTATTTTCTTATGTAATTTCTACATGGCAAAACCAAAATGTATAAAAAATACCCTTTAATAAAATCTGACAATGTGCACTTTAACCACGTGTTTTTTTTTCTATTACAAATCTCAAATTGCGGAATACAGAGGCAAATAAATAAATGATGAGTCTTTGTCCCAAACATTATGGAGGGCACTGTAGTTTCTCTTGAGATTTTCCAAATTTTGCTTTGAAAATGTTGCTACTAAATCTACTTCCACCATCTTTTGTGCAGTGCTTTCAGATCCAAAGGGGGGTGGGAGATTGCAACCTTCACGTGGTCCACCCTGTTTCGATTAATGCAATCAACCAGACGTGCAGAAACAAGATCAAATAAAACGTCAACCTACAATTTTTGACTGTGCACACCATACGCAAGAAGATCCAAAGGAGCCTTGAATAATTGCTGAGGCACATTTTTAAAGTTGATGGTACACTAACCCACTGAAGGTAGAGCAAGTGTTTAGGGTGGGCCCCTGATCAAGCTCTTTATGTGCCAGTTGAGAGCAGTTTCCCAACATAATCCCACCTCCCAGGACTGGTCAATGGCCTTGTAGGTTATGGCTCTTCAACAACACATCCGAGTACAGTTTAAACGTGATGAGCATTGACACCAAGAGTCGTGTCAAGTCAAGAGAATTGAATTGTCAAATGCACTGCGACCAGAACAATGAAGTTCTTACTTTTACAATGAAATATGGTACTTATAATGAAACTCAGGTATTTTTCCTTCACTCCACTTAGTATCCTCACATTGACTGTATATTCTCTTATCACGTTGCACCTGCCACCTCACACTTCTCCGACTTAAAATTCCCTTTTCCATCTTTCTGTCCAACTGACCAGACCATCCAGTTTGTTGCAGTATAAATCTTTCCTCCACACAATCAAATGTTCTGTCAAGTGCAAATTATTGATCATGCCTCTATTTTTAAATCATTTATAAATATTGTCCAATGTAAGGCACTTTTCTTAGCCCTGTGGAACCCTAGAGGGAGCAGTTTTCCAGCTACAAAAATACCCGTTAACTTTTACTCTTTGCTTCCTGCCACTAGACACGAATTGAATCCAAATTTTGGGGGGATTTGAATCTAATTTTAGATCTAATTTCTTTCTCTCCTTTGTATCCCATAGGTTTCACTTTAATGATCAACCTGTTATATGGCATATTTTCATACCGTCAAAAGCTATCACTCTTACATTTCAAATTCAACTTTTTAATGGCTGAATATTGGACCTTATAAGGAAGCTGAGATGCATAGTTGACTGGGAACTTAATAATAATTCTAAACACTTGGGCTTGCCATTATTGAGCATGGAAATATTCATGAAACCTCCTTGTCCCATATAACTATCCACATTCATTCTTGCCTACATGCAGTGTCCTCCTACCCGAGACATCACTTCTTCATGGAACAAATCACATTCATCACAAGCACAGCTCAATTTATTGATCTGCAGCCACTGGCTTTGAGATGGTTTGGATACAGAGCAAAAAATTCCAAAAATCTGGAAAAAAGATGTAATGTTCAGCAGATTGGTGGCTTTAGGGGGGAAACTAGCACTGGCTACTTTTGGCATACAATTGAAATAGACCAGGCTGGATAGAGAGCCGCATATCAGGTCTGTAACAAGACACATTCTCCAGCATTGTCACCATACCAATGTAGTTCTCGGTCTCAAGATAATTATGTAACAGTATCAAATTGCTGATGCAGAGATATAATCAATAATAAATATATAGAATGGAGATTTATTTGTAATACTT
This sequence comes from Amblyraja radiata, assembly GCF_010909765.2. Classification (NCBI taxonomy): domain Eukaryota; kingdom Metazoa; phylum Chordata; class Chondrichthyes; order Rajiformes; family Rajidae; genus Amblyraja; species Amblyraja radiata. Next base: position 17,952,798 of record NC_045994.1, read on the forward strand.
TTGCAGCATAGCATCAGTAATACGATTTTGATTGAAATGTTAAAAACTCCACGACAGCATTGTAATTTTGGCACGGTTAACAAGCTGAGGAAGGACAAGGAAAACTTTCAAATACGTGCAATCATAAAATTTCCAGCCACAGGGACACACCCTAGAGGGAGGAGCATATGGAGACGAATGCGCTTTAAATAAGGGCTGGAGGCTGTTTGTCAGCACACCACCATTCAGAACTCTAGCAGAACTATCCTGACAATCTTTTGGTTGTAGTCTGATATTACTTCGGAGAGCTTCGTGAAAATGCGGACTGAGGTTGGAACCATATCTATTCCAATGGCTGAGAGTGAATCCCTGAGGTGAGACCACAGTTTTCTCCACAGTAATTTTACTTAACATATTTTACTTAACATTAAACCCAAGCTGCATTATCACAGTGGAGCTCTTTTTGAATTATAGATATGTTTACAACTGCTAGATATGTCAGATCCCTGGCCAAAACAACCTACAGAATGATTTTCTTATCGTGAAAAAATAGAAATACCATTTGAAGAAATAATCTAGTTTCAATCGTCTCTGCAATATTTGAGAGGGAAGTGGACCTTGGGTTAAATGTATGGCAGGGTCTATGTTACAGTTAAACAAAGAGATTTACTTGCATATCCATTATCAAATGTGGCGATATTCACACTGAATATGAAGACACCTGTAAAGATTTCTTAGATACATTTTCTGATTTATGGCATAGATGTTTAGCTGAGAAGTATTGGTGGTGGTTAGCATGGATCTTAATGCTGAGAGATTATACCATTAACACAAGATTGAGTACTTTTAAGATAAAAGTATGGGCCAAATGCTTATACCACGTGAAGTGTTTATTGTTCACCATCTGCTAGAACTTCCATTTACCCTTTTCCGCATAAAATGATTGTAACAATTCTTCTGTCCACAGAACGTTGCATTACCAGCATAGTGTGGATTTTCATCTCACTTCTCCTACTTCTTGCCCACGTGTCAAGGTAAGACATTTGAGATTACACCAGAATATATTTTGGGGAATTATTTCACTTTGTTAAAATTAGAGCAAACTTAAATCGACAAATATTCAGCTGCTAGGGATGACCAGAATTCATGATGATAAAGTATGACGTTAGGAACTTCAAAATAAATAAACGCAGAGCTTCAATTCTTAAACCTGCCTGATGTTTGGCCCACCTGTCTGAGGTTGTAGAGCTCCCTGGGTATCTATTATGCTACATCGAACTATCAGTCCCTCTAGCATTGTTCTCCAATACTGTAGCCACTGAGTGATTTAATGTTGGTTTCTCATTTTGCAGACCCCATTTCAAAAAAGTTTATCAATGGAGTCGAAACCTGCCAGTTTCCTGGCAGAGAGTTACCAATTGAAAATCACAGGGAAATCTTCATCCATTACCGCAGCCAGCTCTGCCAAGTTCACTCTGGAAAAAGCCGTCATGTTAGCCCTTGCTGTTGAAAGATTCAAGAAAAAGCTGAGGCAGCCATGGCGAGATGGCTTGGGCAGTGAGGCCAGTTGCTTTCAGGATACCGACTTGCTCGGGAACTTCAATGTACTCATAGAAGGTGAGTTGAATTTTCTTTCTGGTGTTACCATTCTGTTAGCAGTAATTGGTTACAACTGACAGCAATGTGTTTACTGTTTAGTCTGAAAGCTGGCATTTTGCTGTTAATCCCAGTGGTTCTGTTGACACGGAATTCTAACTGTTGCTCATTCAGTGTCGTGAGATTACCTACCAAACGCAGCCAATGCCTTGTCCTAAAGATCTGAGTAGAAAGACCATCGATAGAGTCATCGAAAAGAGTCAATAAACACAGATTTTCCAGCTGCCAATATCCAAAGAACAATTCATAAGGAAACATTATGGTCCAAGATTTTATTCCAGTTTAAACTCTGTTAATTTGTAAATAACTCATTCTGAATTGTAAATAACTCATTCTGAATTGTGCCAACAGAAGCTATCAACTACACCAGCTACGAAGATACTGAAATGGCAGTCGGTTCTTACAGGTTCATGCAGAGTGAGTGTCAACAGGTGATGGATGATCACGACAAATCCCTGAAGTTGTCAGACAACCTCCAGCTCACGGCCATGTTCTTGCAGCAGCCAAATGATGAAGGTGAGTAAAGCATATAACAGAGTGGGGAAAGTAAGGGAAGATTGGAAAAAAGTATAAAAATCGTAAAGATATTAAGGTGAATGGAAGAGAACACCTCACAGGAGAAGGAATTATCTTCAATTTTCCTTCACTTTTGATCCTGGACATGTGCTGATCCTTGTCTGGAACACTTCTTCACAGGATCATGTATCTTCCAGTATTGTCATGCTAGTCTAACATGAGTGGCATACGAAGCCAAGCCAAAATATGCATACCTGCAGGACAACTGGGTCAGGAGCAGTTACAAGAGCTTGGATAGTCTCTGTCCCCTGTTGTGGAAATTAGCTATTTGTCTAACCTTGACCCCATGGCCATAGATGGCTTGGTTATGATCTTGTTAAAGCATTTACCCTGAAAAACTGTATTGCAGTACTTTTATCAACATGAACATTTATGCATTTTGGTTACAGTGCTAAAATATTCTTCCTTTTGCTTACAGTAACACTCAATGTGAGGTACTACAAGGCGACTACCAGTGAAAATAATCATTTGCCAGTTGTTCTGGGAATCAACAATGAGAATCTGTTTGTCTCTTGCACTGGGCCACAGGACAGTCCCAGGATGAAGGTGGAGGTAAGAGATCACACATGTGCACACGTTTAACTGATAGTTATACAGCCCCTTATCATTGCTTTCTGCAGAATTTGCTTCTCCTTCCACCCTGTCCTCGTACTTTCTACAAACTGTTTAGTTTAGTTATTTGATCCATGTTTTGTAATGATTCCCTCACTCTGGATTTGGAAACATAGGTTTCCAAATGTACACCAAAGTCCCTTATAAGAAGGGTTTCGGCCCGAAACGTCGCCTATTTCCTTCGCTCCATAGATGCTGCTGCGCCCGCTGAGTTTCCCCAGCAATTTTGTGTACCCTCCCTTATATTCTAGTTCCACAGCCTCAGTGAAATGTCTTCACATAACTTTCAGCACACCTGTAATCCCCTTGAACAACTTCCATTCCAAAGGACTGCCCACCCTCCAGTATTGGCATGAGTTTCCTCAAGTACTCTGGATTCCTCCCATATCCCAAAGATAATTTGGCTACCGTAAATTGCCCCCAGTGTAGATGGATGGCAGGAGGGAGGTAAAAGAGAACAGGCTACAGAGAAATAAGTGGGAAATGGGACCATTCCATGGTCCGAATGGCCTCTCTCTCTCTCTCTCACTGGTATAAGAACAATTGCAAAAACACATTCTCCCAAGAGCTCATCCTTACCTAATGCACCAAAAAGCTTTTCACAGGATTGTTGGGAGATTGGAGTGTGATTCACTACTGAATCCTCACAATCCTCACCTTTGTTCCAATCCTGAAATCCTGAGGTGTATGTCCCCTTCCTAGCCAAGGTTAGCCAGGTCAGCATAGTTCCAAAATTGAACTGCAAGCAATTTATGAATTTGCATATAGTTAAATGATGAGGAGCCTGAACAGTGTACCAGCCCTCCACAGAGCAGAATTCCACAAGAAGGATATAAACACTAAAAGATTTGGCAATATTAGGGGTGAATGGAGACATATGTAACTGGCACGTATCTGCTCTAGGTAAATCTGCTCTGTGTGGTCAACAGGAATTGAAATAATATTATTTGCAGTTTTCAAATTTGAAATACAAATTTGTTTAAATTTATTTTTGCCATTTATTTGCACAGAAATGGGATCAGACTCTGCACAATATCAGTTGTGCCACTGACCTGCTTCGCTTTGTGTTCTTCAAGAAGATTTCGAATGCTGGCCACACCTTTGAGTTTGAATCGGCTATGTACCGTGGGTGGTACATCAGCACCTCCCATAAGAATAAACAGCCAGTTGAAATGGATGTGAAAGAGCACCACAAGAGAATCACGATCTTCACAACTAAATGAGGCAATTTTGATCTCTGTGCAGTTTAGAACCGAAATCAGGAATTGTTGGTTTAGAGAGTGTGTGTATGTACTGAGTACAGACTTTTACATTTACCATTGATACGATTTATCACTGATAGAGTTGTCTTCAAATTACTGAGATGTACAGGTAGCAATATTTGTTCCTGTTTTACTTTTTATTATTTGGAGTTAAATATTAATGAAAATATGGTGCTGTGTCTTGTAACTTGTAACTAATTATTATAAACGTTCAATATTTTATTACTATTTAAATTGTTATTATTATTTAATTCATTACTGTACTGGAGAAAACCTTTCCTGGGTTGAATAAATAATGTTCTTTTCAAACAAATAGTTTACTTCATTTCATACATTTCTGTAAATTAACAGTGAAAAAGGTGAAGCACTCGTAGTCCTGTTGTCCAATAAGCTCTCCCATTGCCAAACCATGTTTCAGTATTTCCACTGACACGTTGAATTTAAACGAAACGAGAGATACAGCGTTAAAACAGGTCCTGGGCCCACCGAGTCCATGCCAACCAACAATCACACGTACACTAGTTCTATCCTACACACTAGGGGCAATTTACAGAAGCCAATTAACCTAAAAACCCGTAAGTCTTTGGAATGTGGGAGGAAACTGGAGCACCCGGAGAAAATCCACATGGTCACAGGGAGAATGTGCAAACTCGGTTCAGACAGTACCCATTGTCAGGATTGAACCTGGGTCTCTAGCGCTGTAGGGCAGCAACACTACCGTTGCGCCAATATGCCGGCCTAATATTGGTCTGTTTCAGTTTGCTGCCATTAAATATATGCAGGATGCCTGCCCCTTATCATCGCCCTATATTCATGGCCTAGGGATGCCCAAAAGCATTACACAACCCAGAAAAATAATTAAAGTTCGTCATTGTTATAATAAAGAAAAATGCAAGATGATTTATAAGTAAATTAATACTTTTCAGTGAATGTATTTACAAGTACATAAGTATTTACAACCTACTAGTCAGTGAAGTTAATTAAATATGGCCAACCTTTATAAATGAAGGTTTTTCATTTTAGTTATCAATCTGACATACATATTTAAGCATGTGAAGCATAAAACCAAACATATATTCTCATTCATATTTATGTGCATTCTCAAACCTTGAAAGATCAAGGTTTCATAAATGCAGGAATTGATTTTGAAATCTACTGCCAACAAACTTGGAATATAGTAAACGGTGAAGAATTAAAAAGGTCAGTGGTGGAGAGAGACAGATAGCTATTGAAAGTGAAATACAAGAAATGTTAGTTAAATTCTATTATTTATTGTATAACCTGACTGTACAGATACATATCCAACTGCGCTTACTCAAACAGTGTCAATCAGACACAAAATCATATAATCCTCACACTAAGGAAAATAATTAATCATATCTTAATATTTAGTTATGTATTTCAGTTTTATAGGAACATAAAGAAATATTAACTTGCTCAAACCTGAAGTCCAGACTTAAATAATCATGGGAACTTTACAAAATCAGGTCAGCAATTGTAGAGGCTCTGAAGAAAATGTCCTTTCCATTGACAAACAAGATTTACCTCTAGACAATTTATGTTGTCTGCATTCTCCAGTCAGATTGTCTACGACATTTCAGAACTTTTAAAAGTGCTGATAAACTCAGAGCTCTTCCCCATCCAAGGCGAGCTGGCCAATTCAATTCAAAATTGACTTGAAAGAAAGAGTCAAAGTGTAGTTGTGGAAGGTTGTTTTTTCTGATTGGAGGCCCGTGACCAATGGTGTGTTACAGGGTTGGGTGCTGGTACTCATGCTGTTTCCCATGGACATTAACAATTTGGATGACAATAGACAGGCATACCACTGTATATTCTGTGGTTAATTGACAGTAATTATCTTATTCATATATAGTATTAAATTATGATTTTATACTATATTTTATTTATATACTACCTGAAGAGACAACAAATGTGATGTGATCCTTTCATTCATGGCCCTCGGGATCAAAGGAGAGACTGCAATAGTCAGGGGATTAAAATAATTATCACATAATAGAAAAATTAAAAGTATATTCCGTTTAAACCAACATCTGCAGATAACTACGTATAAAGGCAAGTAATAGTCTGCAAGAAGATTGCTATCATGGAGTTAACCTCCTGCAACACCGAAAATACTGGAAACATTCAGCTGGTTAGGCTGCATTTTTGGGAAGAAAAGCAATTATTCAGGTCAGAGATCAGAGTCATAGTGTGTGGAAACAGGACATTAGGCCCAACCGACCCACGTCAACCAACTAGTCCCTTCTACACTAGTCCCACCTGCCTGCGTTTGGACCATATCCCTCTCAGCCTATCCTATCCATTTACCTGCCTAAATGTTTCCTAAACAATGCAATAGTACCTGCCTCATGATTTTGTACACCTTTATAAGATCACCTCCCATTCTCTTGCACTTCAAGGAATAAAGTCCTAACCTGCTCAACCTCTCCTTACAGCTCAGGCCCTCGAGTCCTGGCAAGATCCCCATAAAATCCTTTGTCAAAATTGCAGTCTTTTTTTAATTTTCACTTGCTGAGTGAACCTTCTGAATTGTATGATCTAATATTTCTAATCAGCGACTGATCTGAGGATCAATGGCAATTAAGAACTAGCAGTGTATCATTAGGATGTGGGAGAAAACCTGAGCACCCTGGGGAATTCTATGTGGTCACACGAAGAATATGGAAACTCCATACACACAGATCTGACATCAGGATCAAACCTGAGTCACTGAAGCCAGATAGCAGCAACACTACTTGCTGTGACACAATGCCACCCTGCTGAAAACTGGCCCGATTGAAAAAACATAATCTGAGGGGAAAATTAGTTTTCTGGAATTACCTTCTTCAGAAAGGAGAAGTGCAAGGTAGGGTCCAATTGAAATGTATAAAATTATATGCATCTTGAGAATGAGTCCAAAATCAGTGGGCAGAGAATTAAAGTATTCACTCCAAGGATTAATAATGGGGAAAACACTTGTCACGTAGAGGTGGCTGCAGCTCATTGGCTGAAAGGGTTGTACAAGCAGATACCATTATTGAGGCTACTGAGAGCAAAGGTCATACTTTCAGAACAATGAATTCCTCATTTAAGTCAGGGATGAGGAGGAGTTTCTTCTCTCACATTTGTGACTGGGATTTTCTAGCAGAGCTGTGGATGTAGAATAACTGAACATATTAAAGGCAGAGAATGAAATGGTAGAACTACAAGGGAATCAATTGATGTTAGGCGTGAGTGGGGAAAGTGTTGATGGAGCTAAAGATGGGATGATTTTTGATATCATTGAATGGTGAAATACACTCTGCGGCTCAGTTAGCTTCCTCTTGTTTATTACATAGGGCTCAATGCCTTTACGTAAGTATGGGCTGTGAAGAGCCTGGCCTGGGCTATTGAATCAGTGTCAGTACACAGGATTAGGCTGCAAAACTCTTTTTCAACTGCCCATACATTCACTGGACTTAATGACCATCTTTTGTTTACAGATTCTATCATGAAATTCATTTCAATAGTTCCAATGATTACAGTTATTGGAGAAGCTGAAATTGATTCTGAAGATTGGATACATGGTTGAAATCATGAAGAGCTTAGATAGATTAAAGGAATGGAAAATTGTTTCAGCTGAGAAGTTCATAACCTGTTAAAAATGAGATGGCTCAGACATAAGGTAAATGGTAAATCATCCAAAAGCATTATCAGGAAAAAATGCTTGCTGCATCAAGAGGATTTGGAATACACTGTCTGAAATGGTTCAGGACACAAATTCTATAGGAGCTTTCATTAAGATAGAAACATAGAAAATAGGTGCAGGAGTAGGCCATTCGGCCCTTCGAGCCTGCACCGCCATTCAATATGATCATGGCTGATCATCCAACTCAGTATCCTGTACCTGCCTTCTCTCCATATCCCCTGATCCCTTTAGCCACAAGGGCCACATCTAACTCCCTCTTAAATATAGCCAATGAACTGGCCTCAACTACCTTCTGTGGCAGAGAATTCCAGAGATTCACCACTCTCTGTGTGAAAAATGTTTTCCTCATCTCAGTCCTAAAAGATTTCCCCCTTATCCTTAAACTGTGACCCCTTGTTCTGGACTTCCCCAACATCGGGAACAATCTTCCTGCATCTAGCCTGTCCAACCCCTTAAGAATTTTGTAAGTTTCTATAAGATCCCCCCTCAATCTTCTAAATTCTAGCGAGTACAAGCCGAGTCTATCTAGTCTTTCTCCATATGAAAGTCCTGACATCCCAGGAATCAGTCTGGTGAACCTTCTCTGTACTCCCTCTATGGCAAGAATGTCTTTCCTCAGATTAGGAGACCAAAACTGTACGCAATACTCCAGGTGTGGTCTCACCAAGACCCTGTACAACTGCAGTAGAACCTCCCTGCTCCTCTACTCAAATCCTTTTGCTATGAATGCTAACATACCATTCGCTTTCTTCACTGCCTGCTGCACCTGCATGCCTACTTTTAATGACTGGTGTACCATGACACCCAGGTCTCGTTGCATCTCCCCTTTTCCTAATCGGCCACCATTCAGATAATAGTCTACTTTCCTGTTTTTGCCACCAAAGTGGATAACTTCACATTTATCCACATTATACTGCATCTGCCATGCATTTGCCCACTCACCCAGCCTATCCAAGTCACCTTGCAGCCACCTAGCATCCTCCTCACAGCTAACACTGCCCCCCAGCTACGTGTCATCCGCAAACTTGGAGATGTTGCATTCAATTCCCTCGTCCAAATCGTTAATATATATTGTAAATAGCTGGGGTCCCAGCACTGAGCCTTGCGGTACCCCACTAGTCACTGCCTGCCATTGTGAAAAGGACCCGTTTACTCCTACTCTTTGCCTCTTGTCTGCCAGCCAGTTCTCTATCCAAGATATTGGATAAATACTCAAAGAATAACAATCATATGAATATGGGTGAAGAACAGGGAATTAAACCAACTGGATTGCTCCTACGAAGGGAAGATCTGTTCTTTTGAAATCTACACTCACTAACCTGATGCACTTGGCAGCATGCAGTGCCACCTAGTGCCAAGTCTTATGCTAAATTATACGGTCATAAGTAATAGAAGCAGAATTTGGCCATTCAATCGCGGTTGATCTATCCTTCTGAACCTTCTGAATTTTGTAGTCAGCAGGGCAGTACTCTGCATATCGCCAACTTGGACAATTTTACGTTTTTATCAAGCCAATTAATCAAGCCAATTAACCTACAAACCTGTATGCCTTTGGAGTGTGGGAGGAAACCGGAGATCTCGGAGAAAACCCACTCAGATCACGGGGAGAACGTACAAACTCCATACAGACAGCACCCGTAGTTGGGATCGAACCCGGATCTCTGGTGCTGCATTTTGCTGTAAGGCAGCAACTCTACCGCTCTGCCACCGTGACTGCCTCCATCTCTCCGTCCTAACCCCATTCTCCTGCCTTCTTCCCATAACACTTGACACCCGTATGATTATAGAATCATAAAACAATGGAAATCATTTGGCCTGTGTGTCTATGTTGGATTTTTGAAATAATGATCTAATAAGTTTACTTCCTAGCACTTTCCCTATAATATACTTTCCACAAAGTATATTATAGGGAAATTCTATCTGCTCACCCAGAGGGGGCATTTATTGTTGCGGGTGATTTCAACCACTCCGACCTCAAAACTGTACTCCCCAGGTTCCATCAGCATGTTTCCTGCCCAACCAGAGGAAACAATATTCTGGACTTAGTTTACACTAATATTACTGAAGCCTACAAAGCCCTCCCCCTCCCCCACCTTGGTCAGTCTGACCACCTCTCTCTGTTCCTGCTCCCCAAATACACACCTCTGATCAGACGTGTGAAACCTACCACGAGGACAGTGAAGGTCTGGCCTGACAGTTTCAGCAGACAGACTGGAGTCTGTTTGCTACCCAGTCCACCTTCAATTCACAAGTGGACATCAACTCATACACCTCAACAGTTATGGACTATATAAAATTCTGCACCGATAATGTCACTACACACAAAGAAATAAAGACCTTCCCTAACCAGAAGCCGTGGATGAGCAGGGAGGTCAGACTCCTACTGAAGGCTCGCGATGCCGCTTTCAGATCTGGCGACGCTGAGGGATACAGCTCTTCTAGGGCCAATCTGAAAATGGGAATTAGGAATGCCAAACTCAATCACAAACGGCGGATTGAGGAGCACTTCCATAACAACTCTGACCCCAGGCGCATGTGGCAAGGAATCAAATCCCTTGCCGATTACCAGAAAGTTAACACCCCTCCCCCAGACAACGCCACCCTTCCTGACGAGCTAAACAATTTCTATGCTCGCTTTGACCGTGATAACAAAACCCCAGCCATCAAAGTTGCTCCACCACCAAATGAACAACCCCTCAGTCTCTCCACCTCTGCTGTACAAGATGCACTGAGCAAGGTGAATGAGCGCAAAGCTGCCGGCCCCGATGGCATCCCTGGCCGGGTGCTTAGGGCATGTGCTGGACAACTATCCCGAGTCTTTACCGACATTTTCAATCACTCACTGGCCCAGGGTGTTGTCCCCACTTGCCTCAAGACATCAACCATCGTGCCAGTGCCCAAACAGTCAGCCACAGGGAGCCTCAACGATTTCCGCCCAGTGGCACTCACCCCTGTCATTGCTAAGTGCTTTGAGCGGCTGATCTTGGCTCACCTCAAAGCCAGCCTCCCCCCCACACTGGACCCCCATCAGTTTGCCTACCGGGCCAACAGGTCTACAGAGGACGCCATATCGGCGGCCCTACACTCTGCCCTGACCCACCTGGACAACAACAACTCCTACATCAGGTTGCTGTTCATTGATTTCAGCTCCGCTTTCAACACTGTCATCCCCGCCAGCTTGATCACCAAACTCAGCGGGCTTGGCATCTCCACCTCCCTCTGCAACTGGACACTGGATTTCCTCACCAACAGACCACAGTCTGTTAGGGTCAACAACCTCAACTCCACCACTATAACACTGAACACCGGCGTGCCACAGGGCTGTGTGCTCAGCCCTCTCCTCTACTCCCTCTTCACCCACGACTGCATCCCTAAGTACGGATCCAACGCCATCATTAAGTTTGCTGACGACACCACGGTGGTAGGACTGATCAGTGACAACGATGAGTCAGCCTACCGAGAGGAGGTCCAGCACCTGACAACCTGGTGTGCCAATAATAACCTCGTCCTCAACTCCAAGAAGACGAAGGAAATTATTGTTGACTTCAGGAAGAACAGAGGGGGCAGACATACCCCCATCCACATAAACGGAACTGAGGTGGAGCGCGTCTCCAGCTACAAATTCCTCGGGGTACACATCTCGGAGGATTTGTCCTGGTCCCTCAACACCTCCAAGCTGATCAAAAAGGCACAGCAGCGCCTTTACTTCCTGAGGAGGCTCAAGAAAGCCCACCTGTCCCCCCAGATCCTGACCAACTTCTACAGGTGTACCATCGAGAGCATCCTGACCGCCTGCTTCACGGTATGGTACAGCAGCTGCACTGTTGCGGACAGGAAGGCACTACAACGGGTGGTGAAAACCGCGCAGCACATCATCGGCGCCCCGCTCCCTGCCATGGATGCCCTCCGCCGAAAACGGTGTCTGAAACGAGCTGGGAAGATCATTAAAGACCCCTCCCACCCCAATCATGGACTGTTTGCCCTCCTCCCATCAGGGAGGCGGTACAGGAGCCTCAGGTCTCGTACCAGTAGGATGAGGAACAGCTTCTACAATCATACCGTCGCATTGCTGAACTCGGAGTCCCGCCGATAGATTCCTCCGGTCCCTCCGTCCCCATTGTTTAATTATTCTGCATTTTCTATTGTTCTGTATCCTCTTTTTTTTTAAATTTCTATATTGCACTACTACGGACTGACGCAAAACTGCATTTCGTTGTACCGATACTCAGTATTTGTGCAATGACATTAAAGTTGAATTGAATTGAAATGAATTGAATTGAATTGACAATGTTTAAGCGGAATCCTTCTTCATCCTCTGCTGGATCTACACTTTCCACGTGTGGGTTAAGGTGTTCTTCATTTAGACGATTGCAAAACTCTGGAATTCTCTGCTCTAGAGGGTGCTGAAATTTTGTTTTCACTGATGACACCGGACCACACATAAAGGAAATTGGGAAAATTACAAACTAATATACTTGTAAGGTTATGTCACTATTAATCGGCATGGTGGTGCAGCAGCTGAGCTATCTCTCCCTCCTATCCCCATTCTCCTGCCTTCTCCCCATAACCCTGACACTCATGCCAATCAAGAATCTATCTAACTATCGCTGTCTTAAAAATATCCATTGACTGCCTCCACAGCCTTCTGTAGCAATTAATTCCACAGATTCACCACCTCTGACTAAAGAAATTCCTCCTCATCTTCTTAAAGGAACCTCCTTTAACTCGGAGGCTACGACCTGTGGTCTGTGTGATGAACTGGGCTACATCTACAACTCTCTGCAATTTTTTGCTATCTTGGGTGGAGCTGTTCCCAAAACCAATCTATGATGAAACACTACAGAACGCTTTCTATGGTGTATCTGGAGACATTTGTAAGAGTTATGCCGAATTTCCTCAGTCTTATCACAAAATAAAGGCACGCGTGCCTGTTACAGCAATGTGGTTGGTCCACCACAGATCATTGGTAATATTAATACCAGGGAACCAGATCGCTCATCCATTTCAACACCTTTGATGCTGATTGGGGCATATGGCCCATCCTGCTTCCTGAAGTCAATAAGTTACTCCTTTGATTTGCTGAAATTGAGGGAGAGGTTGTTGTTCTGACACCATGTCACTAAGTTCTCTATTTCCTTGCTGAGTTTGCCATCTCCTTCATATACTCCCTGCACATGCTCCTGAATTCATTGGAAGAACATGATAGAGAGAATCAACAACTTCAAGTTCCTGGGCATACACATCTCTGATGACTTATCTTGTTTTTTTTAGTTTAGTTTAGTTTATAAAACTATTGTCACGTGTTCCGAGGTACAGTGAAAAGCCTTTATTTGCATGCTACCCAGTCAGAAAGACTCTACATGAATAGTCAAACCCCCACAGTGCACAGACGAAGGATAAAGTGTACAATATTTAGTACAAAATATAACATTGAAGTCTGATAAAGTCCAATTAAAGGTACACAAAAATGCTGGAGAAACTCAGCGGGTGCAGCAGCATCTATGGAGCGAAGGAAATAGGTAACGTTTCAGGCCGAAACCCTTCTTCAGACCTTCGTAAGTCCAATTAAAGATCATTCTAAGGTCACCAATGAGGTAGATGGGAGGTCAGGACCACGAACTTGGGCAGAGCTCATTGATGAAAGTACAAATAAAAATCACCAACATCACAACCCGTTCTTCGTACAGGTGAGCAGTGAAGAGCATAATGACTGGTTCCATCATGGAAATTCAAATGCCCCAGAATTAAGGAGGCTGGAGAAAGTGGTGGACATTGCCCGGTCCATCATGCGAAATGACCTCCCCGTCTTTGAAGAAAGCGACCAGAATCCCAGCCACTGTCACTGATGTCACGAAAGACCTAGCCATACTGTCATCACGCTGCTACCATCGGGAAGAAAGCTGCCCTCGGGTTCCAGAACAGCTTCTTCTTCTAATCAACCGTCAGACTCTTGAATTGCACTGCACAACCTTAACCATAACTCTACCTCAGCACCAAAATATCATGGACTGTATATGTAGGAAGGAACTACAAATGCTGGTTTACACCAAAGATAGATACAAAATGCTGTAGTAACTCAGCGGGTCAGGCAGCATCTCTGGAGAAAAGGAATAGGTGATGTTTCAGGTGGAACCGTTCTTCATACTGAGAGTCAGGGGAAAGGGAAACTAGCTGTATGAAATGGTTTTGCAGGAGGAACACAGAGTAGGAGCAATGAGAGAGGGTGTTGCAAAACTCCCGACGAGAGAGAACGTCTTCAAAGTAGGCATACTTCAAGGAGATTTTGCAGTGGTGCAGACAAAATGTGTAGGAATGAACTGCAGATGCTGGTGTAAGACTGTTTCTCTGCATACTTTAGCTTGCACTAACTATCATGGTCTGGTTTACCCAGTAATCTGATATTTTATTTGTTGTGTGGTTGAGTTTAATGTTCCTGTGAAGCTGCAGTAAATAAGAATTTCATTATTGTGGTCCCAGTACATATGACAATTAACCACTCTTGATGTTACAACCCTTCAAGGAGGCTTTGAGTACATCGTTGAATCTTATCTCTGTCGACCTGGTAATTCCTTCCTCGTGACAGAGCATGGAACGGAGCCACGGAGATTGTAAATGCTGGAAATTTGAGCAAAACACTAAATGCTGGAGGAACTCAGCAAGTCGGGCAGCATCTGTGGAGGGAAATACATAGTCTAAAGGAAGGATCCGACCCGAAACGTCGCCTGTTCATTCCTTCACCAAATGCTGTATGGCCCGCGTGTGTAAGAGAGTGTCTGTCCTACCACCTGGGCTGAGGTATTCCATGCCACACACGCCGAGCTGGGCTGAACTGTTCCATGCCACACACGCTGAGACGGGTTGAGGTGAGGTGGTCCACGTTAGACACGCCGGGCCGGGTTGAGGTAAGGTGGTCCACGTTAGACACGCCGGGCCGGGTTGAGGTAAGGTGGTCCACGTTGGCCGGGTTGAGGTAAGGTGGTCCACGTTAGCCGGGTTGAGGTACGTTAGACACGCCGGGCCGGGCTGGGCCGTCTCTTCCTTGCTCTGGCATCTTTGGTCCCTTCACTGGCGCCGCCGCCAGGGGGCGTGGCCATCGCCATCGCGGCTGCCATTGGCGGATTTTGAATCGCGTCGTGTTGGCGCCGCGGGCGGGGCGGGGCGGGGCCGGGCGCGAGCGGCGGTTTAAACGCGGCGGCGGTTTGGAGGAGGCGGCGCGAGATGGAGGCGAGAGCGCGGAGCGGCAGCGTTCGGATGGCGGAGTCAGGTGAGAGGCCAGGCCGGGGGGAGAGGGAGAGGCCGAGGCCGGGGGGAGAGGCCGGCCCGGGGGGAGGGGAGAGGCCGGCCCGGGGGCAGGTAGCGGGGTCGCAGCCCCCCCGCGCAAATTACAGGAACAGCAGCTCATATTTCGCTTACACCCCAGGACATTGACTCCTCCAACTACAAGTAGCCCTTACTTTATCTCTCTATCCATCCCTCCCCAGTTCTCCCACCAGTCTGACCGCCCCCCCCTGATTTAATGTTATCTCTGTATGCTTCGGTGTCAGCTTCTCCGAGCTAACAATTATCTATTCTATATTTTCCTTGAGCTGCATCCCCTTAGATGTCTCGTTTTCACACCTTACACTTCCTTGTCTCTCTCTCTCTCCCTCTCTCTCTCTCTCTTACCCTCCCCCTCACTCTCAGTCTGAAGAAGGGTCTCATCTGAAACGTCACCCA
The DNA here is from genome assembly GCF_010909765.2 of Amblyraja radiata. Classification (NCBI taxonomy): domain Eukaryota; kingdom Metazoa; phylum Chordata; class Chondrichthyes; order Rajiformes; family Rajidae; genus Amblyraja; species Amblyraja radiata. Next base: position 17,968,287 of record NC_045994.1, read on the forward strand.
TTCCTGTTCTCCAGAGATACTGCCTGTCCCGCTGAGTTACTCCAGCATTTTATGTCGTATCTTTGCCCGTTCTCTACAGCTTGCCTGACTAAGCCTGGTCCCAGGCCCCCATGATGGTGGGTAGGTGGGGGGTGTATGTACAACAGCTGTTTGGTGGTGACGTCCACGCTTTTGATGTTTGACCTAACTGGGGCATTAGGTGACATGAATTATTAGCACTAATACAAAAACACAATGCTGGAAGTGCCCAGATGGTCAAAAAGCATCAATGGGAAAGATACAGACATAGAGTCACCTGGTAGGGTATAGGTTTGGTTTATTATTGTCACGTATACAGTGATACAATGGGGGAAAAAATTGGTTTAGAAGCTATCCAGTCAAATCATACCATTCATGAGTGTAATCGAGCCATACACAAGTAAACAGCTACTTCATGGCAGAGCAGCGGTAGAGTTGCTGCCTTACAGCGAATGCAGTGCCAGAGACGCGGGTTCGATCCTGATTACGGGTGCTGTCTGTACGGAGTTTGTACATTCTCCCCGTGACCTGCCTGGGTTTTCTCTGAGATCTTCGGTTTCCTCCCACATTCCAAAGACGCAGAGGCTTGTAGGTTATTTGGCTTGATAAATATAAAAATGTCCAGTGTAAAATTGTCCAACTTCCTGCATAGTCCCTGGTGGACTCTTTGGAAGTAATGACTACAAGGTACTACTTTCGCCACAAGTGATCACTGGAAATTGACTAGTAATCGACACAAGGGCAATGATACACTCTTAAACAATGTAACATATAACCATATAATACAGCACGGAAACAGGCCATCTCGACCCTTCTAGTCCGTGCCGAACACGTATTCTCCCCTAGTCCATAGAATATAGCCTTCAGAAATTTTAGCTTGCAGTTACAAAAATAAATGATACTAAAAATACATTTATTTTTGAAAATTCTGTGGTGAAATATAACTTTGTTATTGACAGTCTAGAACATTTTGGCTCTGAAACCCCATTGACACGTTGTTTGTTAATTATTCAATTTTACATAGCGTAAGGTTGCTTAAGAATACTGCTATCTTGTTTTTGAAGAATTACCTGTGCTGAGAGGATTCCCTGAAGGTGGCAGAACAGGGATGGATGGTGAAACTCTGCCTAACCTGTAAGGACTGTCAGCTTTGTAGCAGGCTTGATCTTAAGCAATGATGAGATGTAGTGCAGGAAGGTGATGGAGAACTTAGTAGCATGGTGTCAAGACAACAACGCCTCCCTCAAAGTCAGCAAAATAATAGAGTAGGTTATTGACTTCAGGAGATACACAATCTAGTCGGCGTCAGTGGTGCTGAAATGCAGATGAAGGAGAGAATCAAATTCCTAGGTTTAAACAGCACCCACAATTTATCCTGATCCTACCATATTAATGCTACAGCCACGAAAGCATACCAATACCATTACTTCAGAAGACTACGGAAATTTGGTATGTTTCCAATGACTATAACCAATTTCTACAGATGCCCCATAAAAAAGCATCTTATGATATGGCAACTGCTCTGCTCATGACTGCAAGAAATTGCAATGAGTTTTGGATGCATCCCAGTCTATCATGCAAACCAGCAATACCACCCTTCTTCCAAATCAACTCCATTTATATTTCATGCCACGTCAGGAAAATAGCCAACATAATGAAGGCCCACTCGTACCCCGCTATTCTTTATTCTCCCCTCTCGCATCAGGCAGAAGATACAAAAGCTGAAAAGCACGGACTACCTGATTCAAGAACTGCTTTCCCCCCCACTATTATTAGACTCTTGACAAGACCCTTCATATGCTAAGAATAAATTCCAGATCTCCCAATCAGCACAGTAGAGATGGGGATGAAGACAGTTGGCTACCCTTGTCCTGGTATAATCTGTTCAGTTTGTATAGAACCAGCCTCGGGAATCTGAATCCCAGCTTCCTACACCATCTCCCTAGCCCTTATTTATCTTGTTTATCCTTTTATATCTGCTCTCATTAGTGTGTGATGCTGGGAGTAATCTGTACATGTGACAATAAACTACATTCAAACTGATTTTTAATACCTCCTAACTTCTGACAATCAGCTTTTTTATTGAACCAATAATAATAATAAATTTTATTTAATGGGCGCCTTTCATACATCTCAAGGACACCTTACATAGTAATCGGAATAAAAACATATAATCGGAGTAAAACAAGTAATTAAAGACATCACAATGACACAAATTAAAAACAGAATTCAATCCAAAAACAGAAAATCAAAAACACAGTGTGAAGAGAGCAGCGGCAACCAAATCGTGCCAGCGTCCACTCTCTCTTCACGGCAGCCATCTTGGACACAGACCTACAAGACTACAGTTAGACAAAAAAAAATCATCCCCCCACAGTGGATAGCACTGTGGAGGAAGGCACAATGTCCAGTCCCCACCCCATGTTCACCCCAAAGTCAGGCCTATTGAGGCCACCGCAGTTGCCTCTACGGAGGCCCGATGTCCCTGGCCGTTCTCACCGGGTGGTCTTGCCCCGGCATCGGGAGAGTCCTTTCGGCGGCTGGGCCACTTGGAACGGCCGCTTCTTGGTTGGAGCCCGCGGCTGCCGAAGCCGACAAGGCCGTGTCGGTTTGGCGCTCCTAGGCTCCAGATGAAAAAGTCGGCGCCCGCTCTCCTCACTGCCGCCTTGCCGCCTCTACGCACGCCGTCTCTCCGCTCCGCAAACCCGCAGCCCGGAGATGTTGCTCACGGCGGTCCAGCTCGCCAGAGCTCCAGCGCGGCGACCCAGGCAAGGCGTCGCCCGCTCCGCTCCAGCGCTCCAGCGCTCCAATGCAGTGCCGCCACGCAGGCCGAGGTGCTGGGTGGTTCCCGCCAAGAAACGGCGCTCCAAGCCCGCTGGTAGGCCACGAGGACGGGTCGACGGGCAGCCCGGAAAAAAGGCTGCCACACCGACCAGGTAGGGACCTATAAATAAAGTAACACCTACCCCCCCACATTAAAAGACCATATCCCCTACAAACAAAAAAACAGGACTCACTAAAAACTAAAAAAAAAAACGAATTTAAGACGGACGGCTGCTGCTAGCAGCCGTTCACCAAGATGGCTCCTCCTCCAAGATGGCTCCTCAACCAATGTTGTTGGCGTTGTTATCTATTGTGACCACTGGGAGTTCTCGACCCAAAACGTCACCCATTCCATCTCTCATAGAAACATAGAAATTAGGTGCAGGAGTAGGCCATTCGGCCCTTCGAACCTGCACCGCCATTCAATATGATCATGGCTGATCATCCAACTCAGTATCTCGTACCTGCCCTCTCTCCATACCCTCTGATCCCCTTAGCCACAAGGGCCACATCTAACTCCCTCTTAAATATAGCCAATGAACTGGCCTCGACTACCCTCTGTGGCAGAGAGTTCCAGAGATTCACCACTCTCTGTGTGAAAAAAGTTCGTCTCATCTCGGTTTTAAAGGATTTCCCCCTTATCCTTAAGCTGTGACCCCTTGTCCTGGACTTCCCCAACATCGGGAGCAATCTTCCTGCATCTAGCCTGTCCAACCCCTTAAGAATTTTATAAGTTTCTATAAGATCCCCTCTCAATCTCCTAAATTCTAGAGAGTATAAACCAAGTCTATCCAGTCTTTCTTCATAAGACAGTCCTGACATCCCAGGAATCAGTCTGGTGAACCTTCTCTGCACTCCCTCTATGGCAATAATGTCCTTCCTCAGATTTGGAGACCAAAACTGTACGCAATACTCCAGGTGTGGTATCACCAAGACCCTGTACAACTGCAGTAGAACCTCCCTGCTCCTATACTCAAATCCTTTTGCTATGAAAGCTAACATACCATTCGCTTTCTTCACTGCCTGCTGCACCTGCATGCCTACTTTCAATGACTGGTGTACCATGACACCCAGGTCTCGCTGCATCTCCCCTTTTCCTAGTCGGCCACCATTTAGATAATAGTCTGCTTTCCTGTTTTTGCCACCAAATGGATAACCTCACATTTATCCACATTATACTGCATCTGCCATACATTTGCCCACTCACCCAGCCTATCCAAGTCACCTTGCAACCTCCTAGCATCCTCCTCACAGCTAACACTGCCCCCCAGCTTAGTGTCATCCGCAAACTTGGAGATATTGCCTTCAATTCCCTCATCCAGATCATTAATATATATTGTAAATAGCTGGGGTCCCAGCACTGAGCCTTGCGGTACCCCACTAGTCACTGCCTGCCATTGTGAAAAGGACCCGTTTACTCCTACTCTTTGCTTCCTGTTTGCCAGCCAGTTCTCTATCCACATCAATACTGAACCCCCAATGCCGTGTGCTTTAAGTTTGTATACTAATCTCTTATGTGGGACCTTGTCGAAAGCCTTCTGGAAGTCCAGATACACCACATCCACTGGTTCTCCCCTATCCACGCTACTAGTTACATCCTCGAAAAATTCTATAAGATTCGTCAGACATGATTTACCTTTTGTAAATCCATGCTGAATTTGTCCAATGATTTCACCACTTTCCAAATGTGCTGCTATCCCATCTTTAATAACTGACTCTAGCAGTTTCCCCACTACCAATGTTAGACTAACTGGTCTGTAATTCCCCGTTTTCTCTCTCCCTCCCTTCTTAAAAAGGGGGGTTATGTTTGCTACCCGCCAATCCTCAGGAACTACTCCAGAATCTAAAGAGTTTTGAAAGATTATTACTAATGCATCCACTATTTCTGGAGCTACTTCCTTAAGTACTCTGGGATGCAGCCTATCTGGCCCTGGGGATTTATCGGCCTTTAATCCATTCAATTTCCCCAACACCACTTCCCGGCTAACCTGGATTTCACTCAATTCCTCCAACTCCTTTGACCCGCGGTCCCCTGCTATTTCCGGCAGATTATTTATGTCTTCCTTAGTGAAGACGGAACCAAAGTAGTTATTCAATTGGTCCGCCATATCCTTGTTCCCCATGATCAACTCACCTGTTTCTGACTGCAAGGGACCTACATTTGTTTTAATCTAATCTCTTTCTTTTCACATATCTATAAAAACTTTTGCAGTCAGTTTTTATGTTCCCTGCCAGTTTTCTTTCATAATCTATTTTTCCTTTACTAATTAAGCCCTTTGTCCTCCTCTGCTGGTCTCTGAATTTCTCCCAGTCCTCCGGTATGCTGCTTTTTCTGGCTAATTTGTATGCATCATCCTTCGCTTTGATACTATCCCTGATTTCCCTTGTTATCCACGGATGCGCTACCTTCCCTGATTTATTCTTTTGCCAAACTGGGATGAACAATTTTTGTAGTTCATCCATGCAGTCTTTAAATGTCTTCCATTGCATATCCACCGTCAACCCTTTTAGAATTAATTGCCAGTCAATCTTGGCCAATTCACGTCTCATACCCTCAAAGTTACCTTTCTTTAAGTTCAGAACCATTGTTTCTGAATTAACAATGTCACTCTCCATCCTAATGAAGAACTCAACCATATTATGGTCACTCTTGCCCAAGGGGGCACGTACAACAAGACTGCTAACTAACCCTTCCTCATTACTCAATACCCAGTCTAAAATAGCCTGCTCTCTTGTTGGTTCCTCTACATGTTGATTTAGATAACTATCCCGCATACATTCCAAGAAATCCTCTTCCTCAGCACCCCTGCCAATTTGATTCACCCAATCTATATGTAGATTGAAGTCACACATTATAACTGTTTTGCCTTTGTCGCACGCATTTCTAATTTCCTGTTTGATACCATCTCCAACTTCACTACTACTGTTAGGTGGCCTATACACAACACCCACCAGCGTTTTCTGACCCTTAGTGTTTCGCAGCTCTACCCATACCGATTCCACATCCTCCAAACTAATGTCCTTCCTTTCCATTGCGTTAATCTCCTCTCTAATCAGCAACGCTACCCCACCTCCTTTTCCTTTCTCTCTATCCCTCCTGAATCTCCATAGATGCTGCCTCACCTGCTGAGTAACTCCAGCTTTTTGTGTCTACCTTTAACCTCTCTAGAATATACTGGAGATGACATCCTTTACCCTAGCACCAATGTACCATCCTGGAGTTATGTTTGCAGCTGCAATAACTGCTATCTGTCCAATGACAAGAGGAACATTGTGATACTGCTGGCAGGCTTGATCCCAAACAAATTACAGGCAACACATTGTACCTGCCTTTTTATTATGAGATTTATCTATTGCCTAGTTTATAATTTCATTAGTTGTGTGTTTCTGACTCTCGTAGTACAGGTGCACAACCTTTTATTCGGAAACCGAAAAGCTCCGAAAACCGGACATTTTTTCCAGGATGTCGTCTGCACACCAAAGCTCGCGTTTGGCGCCAAACTTGACCCGAAACGACCCACGGTCAACCCAGGTCTGTACTACTGTAGCGGCTGCCTCCTCCCCGGAGACCGGGGAGACACTTAAACATCTGTAAATCATTGCTTAAATGTTAGTCAGTTAGTTTGGAGGGCTTTTATGTGAAGGGGGAAACTTTAATTCTTAGTCTCCTACCTGGTCGGAGAGGCGGGGAGCGGGCAATGCCTTACCGCGTCGCCGTGCAGTAAGCTCCGGAGCGCTGTGGCCGCCGACTCCCAACATCGTGGAGCTGGGGCTGCGGGCGGCGCCGGTTGTAGCTCCGACCCCGGCAACTCTACCCCTGGCTGCGCGGCGCTTCAAATCCAGTGCGGCCCACGGCCGGACGCCCGCAGTCCCAGCTCCGCGAAGTTGGGAGTCGGCAGCCACAGCGCTCCGGAGCTTACTGCACGGCGACCCGATAAGGCATTGCCCGCTCCCCGCCTCTCCGACCAGGTAGGGGACTAAAAATTAAAGTTTCCCCCTTCACCCCCCCCCACCACATAAAATCCCTCCAAACTAACTGACTAACATTTAAGCAATGATTTACAATGATTCCCCGGTCTCCGGGGAGGAGGCAGACGCTCCAGACTTTTCAAGCCGCCCGCGCTACCTACATAATCTACGCTAAAAATCTTCCATTCGGAAATCTGAAAATTTCCGAAATCCGAGAAGTGTCTGGTCCCAAGGCTTTCGGATAAAAGGTTGTGCACCTGTAGTTGCAATATGAAGTCAGCCCTATATCCTGTTGCAATTTAGTGTATCCTCAGGTTTGGTTGAATGATTACAAATTTAATCTATAGCAATTTTTTTAATTTCCAAAACAGAACTTCGAAGGCAACAACTTGAAGCTTATCTCCAGAGAAAAGGGAAATTGAAGGTTCCAGGTCTGACTGACAGGTTTGTCCTTGTTAGTTAGCAAAACTCTCTTGCTGCAATTTCAATATAAAATTTATGGATTATGTAACCACATTCCTTTGAGTCATAGAAGTTGTTATGATATGTGTAATGTGCCTTTAATGACTTAATAAAGTCCATGCATGCATAGGGGTTTCAGGCATTTTGGGGATTTTACTTACTGGAAAAGCTTGTCCTTGAACATGGTGGCAGCGGTGGTGCCTTAAAGAATTGTTTTTCTGCCACAATCTGAGGCTCCCGGCTGGAACAATTAGCAGCTAAGGACTAGTGAAACTGTCAAGCCCGTAGGATTGGTGAGTGAGCAGCATTTATGGCATGGAAAATATTAAAACTGCTGGAAAACGACATGGCTACCCGAAGGGTGGGGATGACGGCCGCTCGGCATCAAGCCGAGTCGAGTGTGGATGAGGAGACGGGCCTACGCAGACGGCCACCGGTGGCACTCCACAGCACGCTGCCGGTCCACCTCCTGTGAGCTGTATACGTCAACCACGGGGTGATTGAGGGTTGGAAAACATGGTTTTGCATGTGGGCAAACTACAGAGTGGTCACGCAGCTAGACAGGCAAACACCAGCATACCAGACGGTATTGTTTCTCCATACAATTGGCCCGTCAGGACTGGAGATTTACGACACTTTTGTGTTCGCCAACAACAAGGAGAAGCAAGAACTGGCCATATCATTCGCGCGTTCGAGAGCTACGCCATTGGTGAGAAGAATGAGACGCCTGCAGATTGACGAGGAAGTACAACCCACAGTCTTACCGCCACGACGTTTACCTCATGCGATAAAGCAGAAGGTGAAGATGGAGCTAGAGCGCATGGTAGAGCGTCACGTGATCGCACCAGTTCACAAGCCGACGAGTTGGGTCAGCTTTAAGGCACCACCGCTGCCACCAAGTTCAAAAAGATACCCTTTTTAGGACATGTGATCACTGGCACAGGACTGCAACCCGACCCCAAAAAGGTCGCAGATGTCGCCAATATGCCAGCACCCTCAGATGTACAGGGGGTACAGAGGCTAGTTGGATTTGTCAACTACCTGAGCCGTTTTCTACCCAACCTGCCTGATACCCTTGAGCCCATCAGACAGCTGACGAGACCAGACATAGCATGGGAGTGGTCTGATGAGCAGGACAAAGCGATGTCCAAGATCAGACAGATGGTATCTGAAGCACCAATCTTAGCGTACTACAATGCCCAAGGAGGAGCTGACGATTCAGTGTGACACGAGCAACAAGGGACTGGGGACATCCTTGCTCCAAAATTGACGTCCGATCACGTATGTGAGCAGAGCAATAACACACCGAATCGCGATATTCCTCGCCGTGGTATTTGCAATGGAGCGTTTCCATCAGTATACATTTGGTCGTTTCACCAGCATGATCAGCGATCACAAGCCACTGGAAATGATAGCAAAGAAGCCTCTAGTGAAAGACGCGGAAGCGTCTTCAAGGAATGCTGCTCCGCCTGCAGAGCTATGATTTCGACATCAGCTACTGTCAGGGGAAGCTCATGTACCTTGCGGATACACTGTCGCATGCAGTTAGCAGTACTCCGAGCAGAGAGCAAGCATTCGAGGAGGTAAACATGGTATCACACTTGCCAATTTGAGATAAGTGTCTCGAGCAAATTCGCGATGAAACAGCGAAAGAAGACACACTACAGATGCTGAAACGTGTCATCATCAGTGGTTGGCCTAGTGAACGAGATAGGCTACCAGAGCAGCTCGCGCCTTATTACAGCTGTAGGGATGAGCTCGCAGTCCAAGATGGTTTGATCTTCAAGGGCGAGTGTGTGATCATACCGATAAGCTTAAGAAGAGACATGAAAGAAAAGATACACTCTTCACATCTAAGCGTCGAAGGCTGCCTGCGAAGAGCACATGAATGCCTATTCTGGCCTGGCATTAGTAGCGACATCAAGCAGTATATTGCTACATGTGATGTATGCCGCACCTATGAGGTGAGCCAGCAAAAAGAGACACTCATGAGCTACCAACAAGGCCATGGGAGAAAGTCGGCACAGATCTCTTTACATGGGACGGGAAAGATTATGTCGTCACTGTAGATTACCATAGCAACTTTGTCAAAGTAGACCGGCTGAGAGACACGAGCAGTCCAACCGTGATTCACAAGTTGAAAGCTCATTTCGCGAGATACGGCAGCCCGACACAAGTTGTGAGCGATAATGGGCCGCAGTACACATCGGTCGCATTTGCCAGTTCGCGAGGGAATGGGATTTTGAGCACCTGCGCAGTTGTCCTGGTAAGAACAAAGCGAGTGGAAGGCAGAATCAGCTGTCAAAACAGCGAATCATGATGAAGAGCAGCAAATCGCGATCCGACCCCTACCTAGTGATCTTGGATCATCGTAATACACCTTCGCAAGGGCTGAGCACAAGTCCCGCTCAGCGCCTCATGACTCGTCGCACGCGTACACTTCTGCCGACGACAGTGAGACTACTTGAACCCAGAGTAGTGTACGAGCATGGGCGCATGAAACAACACGTTCAGCAGCAAGCTGACAATTACAATAAGTCAGCTAAAGACCTTTCCACTTCATGAGGACGACACAGTGCAAATGCAACCCCTCGTACAAGGAAAGAAGAGTTGGAAGAAAGCCATCGTTTCTCACCAGCTTCATGAGCTTGATGTGTTTCAGAGCCTATCTGGCATATACCGTCCCAATCGCGTACATCTCCGCAAGACCTGTGAAAATCCACCAGACGAGCTAGACGCACATCAACACGCGAAGCACGGCCAGACCACCAAAGACCAGGGTGAATCTACTACACCGACCACAATTAAAGCGACACAGGCGTTGAAACAGCAGCCAGCGCCTACTGAAAAGAAAACAGCTACTGAGCGAACTGACAAAAACAAGGACATTGACATAAACTAAACAGTGAGAACTCGCTCAGGTCGAGCTGTGAGACCGCATAAGTATTTCAAAGACTATGTGACCCATTGATTTAGTTCTTATCAAGTGTTGTGTCTGTATGGGGTTGCAAGTATGATAAAACAAGTTTACGTAAATAAGATAATGAGAAGGAAAGGAAACTTTACTTTAGAAAAGGTGTTCTTTTCTCACTTGGACAGATATATGCCAAGTGAGCATACATTGTACATCTGTACATTTTTCTCTTTTGGAAAAAGGGGGGATGTTATGATATGTGTAATGTGCCTTTAATGACTTTATTAAGTCATTAAAGGCACAAAAGGCACAAAAGTCCAAGCAAGCTCAGGGGTTCCAGGCATGCGTAGGAGTTTTACTTACTGGAAAAGCTTGTCCTTGAACAGAAATGTGCAAATTATCTGACTGATTTGGCTCCGCTGGCCGCAGGCTCCAACCATGTATTACAGAAGGCAATGTGTATGAGCATATTTCTGTACTATTTTAATTTGTTATTAAATTGCCCCAGCAATGAACCGTAGTGTTTGATTAACTTTTCTAATTACACTGTATTTGAATACTTTGTGAATCATGCATAAAGCAGGGGTTGGCAACCTACGGCCCACGGGCCAAATGCGGCCCGTAACCCGAAATCATCCGGCCCGCAGACGGATTTTTCCCTCTGTAATCGTCCAGCCCTGCCGAACGCCCCTCCAAGCGCGGCCGAGCACTTCTCCGAGTGCGGCAGAGCTCTGGCTGCACCGCATTCTGCGCATAGCCGCTGGCAAGGCCGCGCACCTTCTGTGAACGCATTTAAGAAAGAACTGCAGATGCTGCAGAAACTCAGTGGGTGAGACATGCAAGGATTGCACGAGGCTGCCTCACCCGCTGAGTTTCTCCAGCATTTTTGTCTACCTTCTGTGAATACGTGATTTGATGCCTGCCATCCGGGGAGAGATGGGGGCGGGATCCGTGTGTACACATGATAGATGTGGCCCGCCATCGGCTCACAGGCATGCGTCCCGGCCCCTATGCAGAACAAGGTTGCCGACCCCTGCATAAAAGCATCCAGATCCCTTTTCATCTCGAGCTCTGCTTTTTTCATGTATGCCAAGATGGAAAATTTAACATTTTCTAAATGATTTCCAGCTCTTTGCCCACGTACTTGCAGAGGCTTCAAGGTCAGTTTATTGTCATATGTACCAATTAAGGTACAGTGATATTCGAATTACCAAGATATATAAATAGGTTATGACGACCTCTTACAGCTCGCTTTCCTGCCTATCTTTGTATCTATTTTAATTTAGCAACAATTCTGGTGCATTTGTACGTTATTTATATAAATTATAGGATAGTTGACACCCCAGAACCGATCCCTGTGACATATGACTTACTGCATATTGCCAACCACACAAAGATCAACTTATGCCTAGTGGTTCTTGTTTGTCAGCCAATCTACTGTCCACACCAATATGATTCTATGCTTCTACTCTGAGATTTTGCTTTTGATGTAACCTATATGCAGTGCCTTATTACCTTTTCTTGTTTATCATATTGTTTGCGGTGTACTATATTTACATATTCTGTTGTGCTGCTGCAAGTAAGAATTTAATTGTTCTATCTGGGACATATGCCAAAAAAAACACAATCGAGGTGTCAGCCTCGATAACAATCAGCACGGGAGCACCTCAAGGCTGCATGCTCAGACCCCTGCTGTACTCACTCTATACTCATGACTGCGTAGCTGGTCATGGTGCGAACTCCATCATCAAGTTCGCTGACGACACCACTGTTGTAGGACGTATCACTGATGGGGACGAGTCAGAGTATAGAAGAGAGATCGACCGACTGACCAAATGGTGCCAGCACAATAACCTGGCCCTCAACACCAGCAAAACCAAGGAATTGATTATGGACTTTGGAAGAGGTAGGATGGGGACCCACAGTCCCGTTTATATCAACGGGTCGATGGTGGAAAGGGTTAAGAGCTTCAAATTCCTGGCCGTGCACATCTCTGAAGACCTCTCCTGTTCTGAGAACACTGATGCAATTATAAAGAAAGCACATCAGCGCCTCTATTTCAAGAGAAGATTACGGAGAGTCGGTTTGTCAAGGAGGACTCTCCCTAACTTCTACAGGTGCACAGTAAAGAGCATGCTGACCGTTGCATCGTTGCTTGGTTCCGCAACTTGAGCGCCCAGGAGCGGGAAAGACTACAAAAAGTAGTAAACACTGCCAAGTCCATCATCGGCTCTGACCTCCCTACCATCGAGGGGATCTATCGCAGTCGCTGCCTCAAAAAGACTGGCAGCATCATCAAGGACCCACACCATCCTGGCCACACACTCATGTCCCCGCTACCTTCAGGTAGAAGGTACAGGAGCCTGAAGACTGCAACGTCCAGGTTCAGAAACAGCTTCTTCTCCACAGCCATCAGGATATTAAACTCAACTCAAACGAAACTCTGAACATTAATAGACCATTATCTGTTTATTTGCACTTTATCTGTTTTATTTATTCATGTGTGTATATATTTATATAATGTTATATGGACACACTGATCTGTTCTGTATTCATGCCTTCTATATTCTGTTGTGCTAAGCAAAGCTAGAATTTCATTGTCCTATCTGGGACGCATGACAAACTCTCTTGAATCTTGAACGTTAGTGCTGTGAAACTGATAATCCATCATCCTTGGAATTTCTGATGCCAAGATAGCGAATTTTCTGGAATGCAGAATGTTAATCATTTAAATATCCAAACATGGTTTTATTTCATGTTTTTTACATGTTGCATTGTAGTATAATGAATTTTCTGGTGAATCCAGTGAGTTTAAAGGGAGTCGGAAATATGTAAGCACTGCACTCGGGCTCCTGATACAGGCCTACTGATTCATAAGCCGTGCTGTGCTACCTTATGAATCAGGATCTAGGTGCACACCTGGCTCACGATCCAGAACCAATCACATTCCATACTGATGAGTGAGACAGATACTAACTAGGTTGTTATATTTTCTGAACAATTGGATGAGCAATTTTCAGGTTATTGGAATTTTACTGTGTTAGTAAATAAAAGTTGCTAGTGAAGCCTGAAAACTGATCCCAAGGACATTTGACCTATGCAGAGCATTTTGGAGTCGGTGATCACTATGGTTGTTGCATTTCAAAATTCTACAGAGTTAGGGATCAATTTCAGCACGGTCAGTCTTTTAACATTGAGATAAGGGATCTCATCAATCGAAAGGAAATCTTTAGAATTCTCTACCCCTGATGGCTGTGGAGGTTATCATAGATTGTGTTCAAAATAGAATGCTAGATATATGGATGTAAGGCACAAAGGGACATGGGAATAGGGCAGGAAAATTATGTTAAGGTAGAAGATCAGGCAGTGTAAGAATAAGGAGTAGGTCATTTAGGACTTCGCCCAGAGAGTTGTGAATCATTAATTATCTGCCATAGAAGGCAGTGGAGGACAATTCACTGGATATTTTCAAGAGAGTTGGATATAGCTCTGGGATAATGAAATCTTGGGATATGAGGAGAAAGCAGGTATGGGGTCCTGATCTGGATGATCAGCCATGATCATATTGAATGGCGGTGCTGGCTCGAAGGGCTGAATGGCCTGCTCCTGCACCTATTTTCTATGCATATTCAAAATTAATGTAGGATACCACTGTCTGCAGTGTTATCCTTTAATGATAATATTAGATCTGAAGGACATTATTAACTTTAATGGAGAGCCTGGACAGATGTAAAATGTTTCAGCCCTTTGGTTTAATGGTAAGAAAGTGCCTATTTACAATTTTTGCATTTTAGCCCATTTTAAAAACAAAACAAATAAGCAGATAGTTAGAAAATGCAAGTTTAAGATTTTTTTAAACATACAGTTCGAAGGTCTATTGCAACCTCTGCAAGTCCTTTAACATACAGATTGCATCTTCAGGCATAATCTGTAATCCACCATGTTGATTGACATACCTGTATCATATAAAAGTGAAGTTTCTGAATTGAATAGGTTTATTAATTCATTGTCCATTTTAACTGTTTGTCTGAGTAAATAGTTCCTAACTTTTTAGTTTGTAGTTTTCACCTAAAAATGTGTCTTTTCAGGTATTATTTAGGGGACAAAAACAATCTGAAAATACAACCAAGAACTGCTCCATTCAAAGTTGGGTTGGTAAGTAGGAACCCATGATCCCTTTTCAAACTAAGTCGATTCAACTTATTTTTATTAAATTGCATTAAGTTTGTAATGCACCACTGCAATTGGTAAATCAACTTGACTGATCTTAACCCAGAGATTTTAGTGGCAGTTTATCTATTGATAATTACCATCTTTTGCCGTTTGAACAACTGCTTATTATTGAGAACAATAACGGAAATTGGTGGAAATATTGGGATAACATCTGTTGATATGGAAGCAATTGGCATTTCCAGTCAAAGTTCTTTTATTAGAACATCTGCAGCGCCCAGAAATTAATATATTACCGCAGTATTCTTGCACTCTTTTTTATTATTAAACTATTCCATTTGTGCGAAAAGACATGGAGATATAATAGATTAATCTTAATAGTTTGTGACATTTATGGGATGAGCATTGAACATGTTTTGAGTTCTGTATTGAACGAGAACTGGGAACTGTTGTGTTCAAATCCCTGGTGGCTAAATTTAATATCACAAAACGGTGTTTAATACCTCTTCTCTGATCCTTAATTTTTTTTTTTTAAAGAGAGGGTTGAGGAAAAACATAGCTGGGAAGCAAGTAGTAATTAAAAACTTTACAATAAAGAATGACAGAATATGATTCTTTTAATTGTGTTAATTCTTTTAATTAGCTTCAGAGGAGAAAATGAACTCGGGAGACGGTAATTAAATCATTTGAAAAGGTGATTTCCAGGTTGGGAATATGAAATGGAGTAAATTCAACGGCATAGTTTTATAAAAAGCTTTAGTTTAGTAAGTACAATATTAGTTAGTGAGCTGGATTAGTATGGTACATCCGCATACAGTGGAGTTTGCAGGAATTGAGGTTGGAGTAAGGAAAGCCAAGAAGAGAAATAGCATGAATTTAATCAGCAGAGATAGGCTTGACAGCAAAAAGGTTTACAAAGTTGTGAATTGGTGCTCAATAAATAGATATTGTCAAGGATAGATAAAGTGGGGGAGGGGGGAGTGATCAGGAAAATAAAACATCTGACATTTTCCAGTTTTATAATATTGGAAAATATTTGGAAAATGAAAATGTTAAAAAAGGACCTTGGTTTATTCATTGCTTCAGACAATGTTGCGTGAACTTTGTTTCAGGGAAACGCCCAGAAGCATGATGCTCATACAAAACAATGTGAACTCCAAAGCACGAACAACCCATCACGTACTAATCATGTCAAATCAATCGCTGCTAGGAATCAAGTTCAACACTGCTCAAGAACCGCTGAAAAAAATCCCGCCCTCACTCAAACAGTTTCTATGTTTCCCCAAGTTACGACTGCATTATTCCCAATGGAGTCAAATGCAGAAAGGGAAATTATTGTTGATGAATCAGCTCAAGAAAGACAATGTTTAGGAAACTTAAAACCTGAAAATTCAACACATTATGAATTTATTCATAATTCAAGCAATCAAGAAAAGGAAAATAAATGTACAGTAGGTACAGCACAAACTGCTGGACAATCTACCAGTACAGTTTTAATGAATCAGTTGACACAACAGGTGAATGAAACTCAAATCAGCAGATTAAAGGGGACTCCTTCAGATAATCACTCGTGGGCCATTGGTATCGACAATATAGACAGGGTGGTCCCTGCTGTGTTGAGGCCAGTGGGCAAGTCTGGAGTAGCCCCCACTCAGGCCAGGCCAGTAAGCAGCTCAAGAGTGGCCCCCGTTCAGGCCAGGCCGGTGGGCAGGTCCAGAGCGGCCCCCGCTCAGGCCAGGCCAGTGGGCAGGTCCAGGGCCCCCCCTGCTGCAGCCAGGCCAGTGGGCAAGTGTGGAGCGGCCCCTGCTCAGGCTAGGCCAGTGGGCAGGTCCAGGGCGCCCCCTGCTGCAGCCAGGTTGGTGGGCAGGTCCAGAACGGCACCCAATCAGGCCAGGCCAGTGATCAGCTCCAGAGCGGCCCCTGCTCAGGCCAGGCCAGTAAGCAGCTCCAGAGCGGCCCCCGCTCAGGCCAGGCCAGTGATCAGCTCCAGAGCGGCCCCTGCTCAGGCCAGGCCAGTGAGCAGCTCCAGAGCGGCCCCTGCTCAGGCCAGGCCAGTGAGCAGCTCCAGAGCGGCCCCCGCTCAGGCCAGGCCAGTGGGCAGGTCCAGGGCGGCCCCTGCGGTGGCACGGTCTGGTGCAGTCCCCAGTGCACCCAAAGTCATGGGTAGCGCTAGACCATCGCCCCGTGCAGCCAAGCCTGTGAGCAGGCTTGGGGCAGCTCCATGTGCAGCCAAGTCTAGGAGAGCCCCTCGTGCAGCCAAGCAGGTGAGCAGCTCCAGAGCACTCACTTGTGCAGCCAAATCTACAGGTGGAATGACTGCTCCAAATGAGCCTTCAAAAGCAGAGGTAGTAAAGAGCTGTGGGAAATTGAGCAAAACAGGACAACAATGTGAAAGTGAAAAAACGATGAAATCGCCATGTATTGCAAGCAGACCGAATGGATCCAATTCTATTGAAAGTAGATCTCTGACAATATGGAAACCTTTTACACGATCTGCTCAAAGATTGCATCCAACTTTGGTGTCTCCTACAAGAAATATAAAGGTCAATAAAGATGAAGTACAAAACATAAGCAAATTGGCAGCATCAGTAATGAGCACAGCTAAGCAGAGAGATGATCAAAGTTCCATCACCAAGACATTGAAAGGAAAAGATGAAAGAAGGTAAATGTAAAGTTGTCTGAAATTGCATAAAATAATTTGTCTTGCTTTTAATTCGAACTTTGTTGTTTGTCCTAAAAAGTATTTTGCAATCTATTGCCAGGGAAGCTTCCTGTCTCTCCAGTTTTAAACTAAATGTTCAGCAACACAAGTAAACAGAATGCGAAAAAAGGTATATGATTTGCTTGCCTTCATTGGTCGGGTCATTGAATATTGGAGTCGAGAAAGCATGATGCATCGTTGTAGGACTTCAATTTTTGTTATCTGTTTGTGTTCTTCTGTTTTCATAGCATAGCTGTGCCAGCTCAGATTCTGCCTTGCTCTGAGAGACGATGCATATGAGCAGCATGAACTAATTATGTTTATAGAGTGCTCCCTCTCACAACTGATTTTGCATTGCATTGTCAAAAACATAAATGGTGATGTTGAGCTCTGCTACCCTGTAAATTTGTGTGGATGGAATAAATCTCAACACTGAGAAACGTGTCCAGTTGAATAGATGATGAAGAGTTTTTAATTGACAGGTGTGGTAAAATATGATTAATGCGATTTGCTTGTGAAGGACATCTGTTGTGGCTTTAATCTTCAGGATTTATAGATTTTGTCGAGTAAATAATCGGGTTTATATCTCTGTGAAATAGGCACTCCCACAAGAAGACTAGGGTTATCTTACAATCCCCACAGAGGATCTGGGACTTGTCTTACAGCTGGCACACTGCAGACATTGCACCAATGATGGAGGGGGAAAGTTTTAAGATGCTGGAATATGGCTGGGGAGCGAGAATATTGGTTTCTTATTGAGACCCTGCGTCAGGAGTGGAGAGCGAAGTGCCAATAAAGAGGGGGGTAAGATGGACCACTAGTCGATATATGGACTGAGGAGGGTTGAAGAATGACAAGGACAGTGCAGTTGGGAGATAGGCAGGTGGGTGATTGGTGGAAGCAGGCAATAAAATGAGGGGAGGTTGAAGGTGGACTCTTGTTAAAATCCCACCCTTGTCTCTGAAATTTATATTTAGTTAATAACCTGGGTTTAAAAAAATTATGTTGTTAAGTAATTATGGCTTTGTAATCATAAAAAGTCATCTTGTTCACTAACATGCTTTCCATTGGGAAGAAATTTGTGGTTATTATCTGATCCAGCCTAGTTGGCTCCAGATCCACTGATAAAGTGGATTCAACAATGCCCTTTTTGAAATAGTGAAATGGCTAGTCAGCTACTGAATTCCTTTATGGATGGACAATAAATGTTGCCAAGGTCCCAAAAGTAATAAATCAAAAGGCACCCTTGTACTTTATTTCAATCCCTTGATCTTTCAATGGTATATTGGTGCAAGTAACACCATTCTAGGCTTTTTTTAAACAATTTGTTCAGATACATTATCATTGCCAGTTTTTACACTTGGGTCCACCTCTCCTGCTTTATATTTAATTTGTATAATACTATTGGTATACAGGTGAACAGCCTGCACTACTTGTTATTCCACCATACTTGGTGCTAACACCTTGCTTGCAGCTCCCTTTGCTCACAATTACTTCTGCTTGTATCACGTGCCAAGCACCTATTTCCATTATTACCCTGAAATGAGCTTAATTTCCCTTAAGATGTTCCTCGGTTTGGCTGCAAGACGCCAAGACAAGGTTTGCAGTTCCTCATTTGCCTCATTCCTCATTTGGTATGGTTCAAATACTAATTATGATTTTTACATCTTACCAATGGTTCTTGTTCTGTGGGCATCTGTTTCACCAAATTGCTTTTTAAGTGGGACTCTGAAATGCCTCTGCAAATCCACATCAAACACACATGTATTTACTTTCACTATTCTACTATTTCATTAAATGGTTCAAGCAGGGGTTCGTCAAATTTGATCTGAATAAATCTATTAATGATAAAGGAGACTCAAATCTCACTTATCTTAAAACTGTCAACCATACTTGCCTTATTTATTTATTTTTCAGGGGAGTTTGTGGCACAAGCAAGGTTTCCATCTTTTCTTTTCTAAGTATTTCTCTAACTGAAAGAGGGCAATTAAAAACCATCCATATCATTGCGATTGGTCAAGGCCTATGGGATCACCGGTTGCCAACCATTTTGACTCTTCTTCCCATTCTCAAACTGACCTTTCTGTCTTGGGCCTCCTCCATTGCCAGAGTGACGCCACACACAAAATGTAGAAACTGCACCTCATATTTTGCTTGCGTAGCTTATAATCCAGCGATATGAACATTAAATTCTCCAATTTTAAATAACTTGCACTCCCCTCCCTCCCCCTTGCCCTTTTCCCCCACCCTAGTCTTTTTTTCCCTCATCTCTACAGTTCTCCATATTGTTTCGCTCTTGAGATCACACTTTCCCTAGCCACCAATGGGCACACCAGCCACCAGCAGGATGTAATTTGTGGCTGGCTCAGATTGGTAGATTGGTCCTGTTCTTTTCTTACCTCCAGCTCTTCCCTCTCTCCACACCCCCCCCCCCCCCCACCAGAGAAGGGTCCCAACCCAAAACGTCGCCCATCCTTTTCCTCCAGAGGTGCTGCCACATGCAATAACTGTGTTGTGTGATCCCACAATCTGTATTCCCGACATATTGCATATTGAGTTGTGATTAGAGAATGAAACAGCTAATCAGAGTACCATAGTATAGTGATTAAGGTATTCAGTGTGTATGCAGAGATTTGAAGTATTGACCTGGAAATAAGATTTAATCCTGACCTGGCAGCTAAGGATTATAAATTGCAGATTTTTTAAAATCATTTGAGTTATCCATAGCGGTGTTTGTGAAAATATCAGAATGTGTTTTAAAACCATATCTGTTCCACTAATGTCCTTGAGAACAGGAGATCTGCCATCCTTATCAGGTTCAGATTAACGGAATCACTTGGTTAAGCTTACTACGGTCAATATCATGGGGGTTGAATTGAGTAAGAGCTTCTCTGGACAAATCCAAATAAATACTATGGTTTTAAAAAGCAAGTCAAAGGTTGGTATCCTGTGGGAAGTGACTTGTCTTCTGATTCTCCTAAATCTTGCCACTGTTTACAAAGTCCAAGTTAAGAGTACTTTGCTGTTCTGAAGGTACTCTTAATGTATACCTTGTAAAAGGTGGTAAGACTTATTCTCGATTTGCTTTCGTGAATGTAGATCCATCAATACTCAAAGATTGGTGTTAACTAAGGGAAAGCAACACTCTTGATTGACATCTCATGCATCATAAGAGTGATAAAGTGTGGAAATAGGCCCTTCGGCCCAACTTGTCCACACCGGCCAACATTTGTCCCAGCTACATGAGTCCCACCTGCCTGCATTTAGTCCATATCCCTCCAAACCTGTCCTATCCATGTACCTGTCTAACTGTTTCTTAAATGTTGGGATAGTCCTTGCCTCAACTACCTCCTCTGGCAGCTTGTTCCATACACCCACCACCCTTTGTGTGGAAAAAGTTGCCCCTCAGATTCCTATTAAATCTTTTCCCCTTCACCTTAAACCATATGTCCTCTGGTCCTAAATTTACCTACTCTAGGAAAGAGACTACCCGACCTATTCCCCTCATGATTTTATACCTCAATAAGATCACCACTCATCCTCCTGCACTCCATGGAATAGTCCCAGCCTCTCCCTCTTGCTCAGACCCTCCAGCCCTGGCAACATCCTTGTAAATCTTCTCTACCCTTTCCAGCTGGATAACATCTTTCCTATAACATGGTTCCCGGAACTAAACACAATACTCTAAATGCGGCCTCACCAATGTCTTGCACAACTGCAACATGACCTCCCAACTTCATTGCAAACTATCTTTCCCTTTGTTTCCAGTGCACTATGGCTATTGTTTAAAACACATTGCAGTTGCTCACCAAGGCTACATTAGTCTTTCTCAAACTAATAAGCATAAAGGTATATGAACGCTACCACCTGCAAGGCCAAATTGGACATAAATATATTGTCACCCTTGGGTCTGTTCAATAACACTTAATTCTAGTAATTCAAGCAGGCGGTTACACATTCTTGAAAGACAATTATGGTTGGACAATAAATCTATTAAAATAAAACAAGAACTGTATTAAATGCTATTCTCACAACTTATGCTGATCCAATGCTTGAATGTGGGACTTTGGGTGGATGTAAGACGGCCTATTGCATTAGGTTAAAGAGCAGTGGAGTTATTCTCAATGTCCTTGTCGGTATTCATCCACACAGGAAGATTTTTTTATTTTTTTTAAGTGAACCACTTGCTTTTGTGGGATGGCTTTGCAGAAAATCATAAAATCGTAAGTGATAAGAGCAGAATTAGGCCATTCAGCCCATCGTTTGCCATTCAATCATGGCTGATCTTTCTCTCCCTCTGAACCCCATTCTGCCTTCTCCCCATAACCCCCGACACCCGTACTCACCAAAATGGTTGACATAGTTCTACTCTACAACAATGATTGCTGTTTAGCTTGTTACAACATTTTGAAAGTTGTTGTATGTAAAAGTACTTTATTAATAACACAACAAAATAATATGAATGGTAAAATGTATGGAATAGAACCACAGAATATAAAAGCATGGAAGTTGAAGCTTTGTGGGAGTGAGTGTGCACAGAGTTCATGTTGCTTCCTGTGCAATTGGTGCCATGATGATGCTGCTGTGATTCTCTTCATACTTCCACCATCATGGTTTCTTTTGACTTCTTCCCTGTTAAATCGAAACACGGGTGGTTTTTATTTTCAACTGTATTATTCATATTTTGCCTCAGGAAACAACTTGAAGAGTGGTTAGCTTCTAAAGGGAAGACCTACAAACGCCCTCCCATGCCAACCCCTTTGAAGAAAGTTTTAAAATCTGTAAAGAAGAATTTGGAGTGCTCTTTCTTGGAAGCACTGGAAGAAGAACAGAAGAGCCTGGCAGATCGGGTGCACCACATGTTGAATGACTGCATGAAGCTGCTAGAGAGGGTATGGAAGTTTTACCAGGATTGACAGTGAGATTAATGCTTCCCAAAAAAATTAATTGTCCCTGCTCCAGGATGAGTGCTGGAAGTGTTGTAGAGTATATTCAAATAGAGGTTTGTTATGGGAAGCGCATCTTGGCATCAATCAATCGATAAGAAGGTAGACACAAAATGCTGGTGTAACTCAGCGGGCGGGACAGGCAGCATCTCTGGAGAGAGGAATGGGCGAAGTTTCGGGTCGAAACCCTTCTTCAGACTGATGTCAGGGGAGCGGGCAGGACAAAGATAGAATGTAGGTGGAGACAGTGAGACTAGTGGGAGAACTGGGAAGGGGATGGAGAGAGAAAGCAAGGACTATCTGAAGTTCGAGAAGTCAATGTTCATACCACTGGGGTGTAAGCTACCCAAGCGAAATATGAAGTGCTCTTCCTCCAATTTGCGCTGGGCCTCACTCTGACAATGGAGGAGGCCCAGGACAGAAAGGTTTTTGGGAATGGGAGGGGGAGTTGAAGGGCTGGGCCACCGGGAGATCAGTTAGGTTCGCCGAGCCTGTGCTTGGTCTCCCTTCAACTCCCCCTCCCATTCCCAATCTGACCTTTCTGTCCTGGGCCTCCTCCATTGTCAGTGTGAGGCCCAGCGCAGATTGGAAGAACAGCACCTCGTATTTCACTTGGGTAGTTTGCACTCCAGCAGTATGAACATTGACTTCTCTAACTTCAGATAGCCCTTGCTTTTCCTCTCTCTCCATCCCCTTCCCAGTTCCCTTTCTCTCCATCCCCTTCCAAGCTCTCCCACTAGTCTTACTGTCCTGCCTACATTCTATCTTTGTCCTGTCCCCTCCCCTGACATCAGTCTGAAGAAGGGGAGGGGACAGGACAGGAAGAAAAAGACCCAAAACATTGCCCATTCCTTCTCTCTAGCAATGCTGCCTCACCCGCTGAGTTACTCCAGCATTTTGTGTCCACCTTTGATTTAAACCAGCATCTTACACAGTCAATCGTTAAGGTAGGTACTAACTGCATGCAGTGGAATTAATTTCTTTCTTTTCCCAAATGGCAATCCATTTGGTGTTTTCAAATAGCTGCAAAGTAGTTATTTCTTCGTTGTATTTTAATATTTGTAAAAGTTTACATTGTTTCCCTTTAGGGTTCCTCGCCTGAACAAGTGTCTGAAGCGTTGCGGAATGTTCCTGACGGTGAGAAGTTTGCCAAGTACTGGATATGCCAAGCACATCTGCTAGAATTAACTGGTACGATGGAGGCCATCATTGCTCTGTTTGAGCAGGCTGTTCACAGTGGTGCAGAGGTAACTATATTTGTAACAACAAGCTAAAATGTATCTGATGAATTCAAAATTTAAGATTTAAATGTTTTGATCTTTACCTAAACATTCCTCTCTGGTGAGTTGCTTTACAATGAGAAACTAACTCTTTCACAGCCAGTTGAAGAGCTGCGGTCTGCACTTGTGGAAACCATCATGAGGAATGTAAACTCTCACACATCCTGTACAGGTAAATCTGCTGGCATTAAAACATTGAGTTTCCTTTAGATTTGTAAATTTAAAATGGTGAAAAATATATATTTGCATTTATGTGTAGCTTCTTTGACTGCTTTAGAACCAATGTTTTCATGTTGCATTGTCACTTTCCTTGGCGGATAAATGGTATCCAATTTGTGCACACACCTAGGTTCCACAATCAATGTAATAATGGCTAGCTAATTTGCTTAATGTACATTGAGCCATAAATATCAGCCAAGATATCAAAGATGTTGCCCTGGAATCAGCTTCATCCAGCTCCGTGGAGCATTGGTTCAATGTTCCGTCCAACCGGCATCTTTAGCGTCTGTGGAACAATCTTGAATCAAATTTTGTGCTCTGATCTCTGGAGGGAGGTTTGAACCCACAATTTCTGTCCGAGCATGTGAATAGCCATCTGTGCAATGGATGACGTTGACATAGAGATGCTGCAGTTATCAATGATCACTGACCATTTTTTTATTTGCCCCACGTTTTTTTATATTCTGATAGAAAAGGAAGATGTTAAAACTGAAGGTTTTGAAGAATCAGCTGTTGCCACGCCTCGTACAACAGTAGTGGAGTCTCTGTTCAGCAAAATAGATGGGCGTGGTTCATCCATGATCAAATACAGAGTGACCGCAACACCCCAAGTGCTCAGGTAAGGTTTTGTCATTAACACCTTTCCCCCTTCTCCCCCCAAGAAATGATGGCCATTGTACATGTCTATACTAATCTCTTTAACTCAAATTTTGCCCATAACCCATGCCTTGAGAAATCAGATGATTTGGATAGCTTGATATTTTCTAAGTACTTCAGGTGCCTCTGTTGTGGTTCAATGTTCTTAAACAGACAAAAACACAAATAAAATCAGTGATCAAGCAGTACAATCTTTATTTCGCCAGGTAGGTGTGGTAAAACTCTTTACCATATGCAGATTACAGAATATACAGAGTTTTCATCCTATACAGAGTCGCTTGTTATTGGAAAAGGGTATATCAACATCTTTGTTAGCCTTGTAAGAGCTTCCTGCTGGCTTTGCAATTAATTATGAGAAAAGTAATAGCCTGTCTTTAATTTCAGCTGAATCCATTTTTGTGAAGAATAAATCTTTTTAACTTCCACACCTCCACCACCTATTCTGTTCCAGATTCCAGCCACATTGCCTGTAGTCACCAAATGAGCCTCCTCATTCCCTAGTTACCATCTTGCTCCTGAAGTATCAAGTTATCAAAATAATATCTAAGTGTTTTTAGATTTGGTAAACATTCAAAACGAACTTGGATCTTTTAAATATTAACCAAGCTGTTATTTTTTTAATGTACATGTACTTTCTGAAAGTATTAATTTAGGTTTTTCATATTGCTGTGACCCATCTGTGGAGCCTCTCTTTGGGGTTTTTCACCTCGCTAGTGCCCACACAGGTGGCAACTGGACAGAATTAAATCAGAGGTGACACATTTTCAACATTTCAAAATCCATCTTTCTTTGCAGAACAAATCAGCTTCAAAGCAAAATCCAATCCTATGGGAAGCAAGATCTGAAGTTCCTCACCCCAGTCCGGCGCTCGGTTCGCATTGAGCATGTTTCTGCTTGGCACCCTGAGATGTTGAGAGAGCATGACTGCTGTGTGGCCTCCCTGAATGAACTTTTAGATGAGGATGAGGCTGAAACATTTGTTTACAGAGAAAACAAGGCTCTGCTGGAATAACAGAAATTACACTGATATCCTTTAAATGCATTTTACATACTATCCACATTAACTATCAGCTTATTTGTATTGTTTTAAGAATGTATATAATAAACTTGTTGTGTATTTGGTGCTTGGAACTTAATTTCACCATCACGGTATATGCTCTTTACCTAACATTTAATTGATTAATACACTGTTGCAGGATTGTATTATTAGTCATCTTACAATACATCCTCATAACTAATAATCATATCTAAACTTAGCACATAATTTTTTCATTCCATTCATCTTCCTTAAACCAAATACATTACCTCTTGCTTTATGTGTTATCATTTTCCGTTCCCTTATGTGTAAATTGCACTCGAATCGCTCTAGCTCTTCCTGTATCTCTGCCTCTTCCTTTTTTAAATGTTCTTATCTTAATTTGCAGATTTCTTCATGTTCCTGATATTCTGCTAAAGTTAACGTTTCATTTTCTGCTTTATATATTCGATTTGTTTTCCTCTTTCTGTTCATTTTTTGTAGGTGTCATCTGACACATGGCTGCAGGTTTTCGTTTTGCTAGCAGCTTCCTCTGTCGCTCAATTTCCTCGGGCTGCGTATTTATCTGTTCTTGTTTTTAATGAGATTCTGCAATGCACAACCATCTGTCCATTGCTCAGTGAAGGAGGCTCCATGCTGGACTGTAGTGAAGAGTGCTAGTCGCAATCATTCCTGCATACTTTTGTCTCGACCGGCAAGCCTCTCTTTAGATTTTTCTATCAGCAGCTTTTTACTCATTATCACACATTTATTTAACTGTTCTTTGTATCGTTTAAGCCTTTTCTGTTGTTCATCTATTTGTCTAAAGTCACATCTCTGGTTCTTCATCAAGAAGTAGGATCTATATTGTCTTTGCAATACAACAGTGGTTTTGATTTGTGCTCTGTATAATTTTCTTGCTTCATAAGCACGGTAGTGCTAATCCATTGTGCTTTGCACGCGTGGGTTCGGATCCCATCCTCGTCGCCAATTGTTATGTATTTGGTGCATTGAACTGACTTTAAATAACGCTCAGACACAGGAGTAAAACTAAGCAGCTTCTTTATTACAGGACGCCCGCCACCATGCGAACCATTGCCCAAGACATCACATATGTTAATTCTATTACATACACCACATGCCTCTCCCTTTAACTTGGAGGCTGGTAACACCATTTCTATTACATACACAACAAACTATTGGATTCAGAAACTTCAAAAAGCCTATATAAAAAAAGTATATATTTAAATGTGCTAACGTCTCCTTGCCAACTAACTACCTTCTATCTTCACAAACACCAATATTCTGCTGCTTGTTTTTACTTGGCTGTATCTCAAGGGATGAGGAAAGCAGCACTATAAGGAATAACTAAGTTTGCCAATTATGAAGAACTTTTCTATTACAAATCTCAGTGTGGAGTACAGAGGCAAATATATAAATGATGGGTCTTTGTCTCAAACATTACGGAGGGCACTGTAGCATATTGGCAGAAAAACATTTCAGTTAATTCTGTCTTTTCCAAGAATAGAAAATGTCAATCTAAAGTATTG
Source organism: Amblyraja radiata (assembly GCF_010909765.2). Lineage (NCBI taxonomy): Eukaryota > Metazoa > Chordata > Chondrichthyes > Rajiformes > Rajidae > Amblyraja > Amblyraja radiata. The sequence goes on from NC_045994.1 coordinate 17,995,011, forward strand.
CTTTTAAGTTAAATGCTGGGTTTAGGAAAAAGCGGACATGCATTCAAACTGATTTTTTTTTTAAAGTAAATATAATGCAGATAGCACTTTATTTCACACAGTGACTAAACCTTGAATGAGGCAGAAAGTAGTTTGACCAACAGTTATATTCGGGGAGATTACTGGCCATTTTCCATCGTGGTTTAATCTATTTTTTTAATTTTAAAATATTTGGCTTCCATGTTATTTTTGTCATTGTCAACCGTCACCTTTTTATTTGCGTGGTGGATAAACCAACCTGCTGCCACACATGACTCAAAATACATTCGCTCATCTGACTGCACCACCTTTTTAAAATGGAAAGCCTTATCGGTCGGTCTTTCTCTCTTGGGCTGGAATAAAGAAAAACAAATTATGTACTGACTGTATTTGTAAAGCAAGCAGGCACACAATATAAATACTGTAGCGGATCCCTTCCTGTCATAGGTGGTTCTGCTGCTTCGAGGACCAAAAGCATTTGATTTTTGGCTCTAGACATAGGGAGAGAACGTACAAACTCCATACATGCAGCACCCGCCTGAACCTGATTCTCTGCCGCGGAAAAGCAGCAACTCTACCATTGTGCCGTCCCTAGGTCTTGGATGGCGCAGAGAAAGTGAGGGTTGGGGAAGATATGGAAAATAGATAAAGGTCTAATTCCCTCTAGACTGTTCAATAAGTGTACAACCAAGGGATTATTTACCTGTAGTACGAGCTTTCGGCTGTCTCCCTGACCGGTGCAGCGACATAAGTATGTATCGGAATCTTTGCCAAAACGCAGAGATACAATGTCATCTCCATGTGGGGTGATGATTACCTGGGCTGGAAATCAAACAAGAAAGAAGTGAGACACAGCCATTCATTTTCTGTTGCAATTGCTTGTTGGCAGCAGGGTTTGCACCCAATTGCTGCCCAGAAATACTTCCTACGGGTACAATAGCAGTCGAGTTGCTGCCTCATGGCGCCAGAGACCTGGGCTCGATCTTGATCACAAGTCCTGTCTGCACAGAATTTGTACATTCTCCCCGTGACTGCGTGGGGTTTCCACTCACACACCAAACACCTACAGATTTGTAGTTAATTGGCTTCTGTGTAATAGTGCTAGTGAACGGGGTGATTGCTGGTACACACCGTATCTCTAAAGTCAAAAGCGAACTTTGCCCAGTTCAACACAGAATGACAAATTACAGATTTTGATGCTAGTTTCTCGTGGTTGCTGCATTCCAGTTTTTCTAATGTCACTTCTGACACACGAGAAATGAACAATCCACAGTCATCTAACGACTGCAACATTAATCACCACCAGTGTTGATTTAACCCATTGGTGGGGGAGTCGGTCTACCCCACGACAGAAGGGAGAGGAGTTCTACAGTTTGATAACCACGGAGTAGCGTTCTGGGACCAGTTTGTTGCTGAAAGTGCTCCTCAGGTCGATGGAACATGCAACATATGACACACTGGTTATTGCTGTTTTAAAGCTGTGCCTCTTTTCAATTGACCACCTACTCTCAGTTGGAATAATATTTAGTTAGCAAGTGCTGGAGACCGTCTGTATCCATTGAGAAAGGCTGGGGAAGAGCTGCAAATTTGACACTACAGGCGAAACTCATTAGTTTAATCACGTACGCTGATTTATTTCAGTTACCAGGTTCTGTGCACAGATTTCTTTGCCAGCTGTTTTCTTGAGATGATTGGTGCCAACAAACTAGGGCTTACCATTGCGGTTAGAATTCACGGACTTCAGTATCACTCCGTTCAAAGATTTGTATGTCTTCACGATTCTGTTATCTGAAGTGTAAATGTAATAGCTACTTTCACTGTCCATATTTCCGATGGTTTCTACCTGGGTGAAAAAAAACATTTTAGAGTCATAGCCGAGAAGATGAGGTTACCATTTTATTTGTATTCACATAGTAATTCAAAGAAATCTAAAGCTGTAATTAAACTACAACTGTAATGCTTATATTCCCTATATTTTAAATTCAAGTTACATAGTGACTCTCCACTGTAATACAGTGCTGTCCCAACTACGCTGAAGTCATGAGATGTGTAATACGTGCGTTTGACTGGCCAAAGGCTGAGACCAAGCCACTGAAGTGCATATTGGTCCGGCTGTAATTAGCTCTGGAGCAGCAGCGATGTTATGAAACTTTTCAAAGAGCAGAGAAGGGACAGGTGGTTGCAGTGCTAAGGATGGTGGAAGAGCTGCAGGAGTTGCTGCGGCAGGGAGCGGTCTGATCATGTGCAGGATCAAGTTAGATTGGACAGGGAGCCAGTTTGGGTAATACTAATAGAAAGTGGTATTATATATGTTCCATCAATGGGAGCTAGCCAGGAGAGAATTAGAGTGGCCAGGTTGAAAACTAGACGGTATGAATCTCCCCAACTTTTACAGATGTTTAAGGAGATTCTGCATCTCACCACTTAGGCTCTTGGACAACCCTACTTCAGCAAACATCCGCCGTGGACTTTGCGCCATCATGGTTTATATTGTATTGCTATTAACGCAAGATTAAAGTCACAGCAAGTAAGAATTTAATTGCTCTGATCCCAGAAGTAAATACTAAACACTTGATTCATGATACTCTTGAACGATGATCTCAGCGGGGCGATCAGTGAAACAATCATCATTTACCGAGCTGCAAGCGGGGAGGTGGGTTTTTTCATGAAATGTTAGCAAAGAAGCGAGGGTCTCATTTAAACTCACATCCTCCACTTCAGCCTCTTTATCCACCCAGGTGCTGACCGGAGTCTGAAGAAGGGTCTCCAGCTGAAACGTCACCCATTCATTCTCTCCAGAGATGCTGCCTGTCCCGCTGAGTTACTCCAGCATTTTTGCCCATCTTCGGTCCTGACCACTCCTCCCTGCAAAACCTCCCGAATTCGGCCACTCTCCCAACCAAAGATCTTAGATCTTTGCTCCCAACCCTCGGGCACTCGCCCTTCCCCCAATTCCGACCGGACACCCACGCACTTCCCCGTTCCGTCGTGTCAGTGAAAGCGAGCAGACAGGACAAAGATCAAGGATCATGTTTCAGTCTGAAGATGAGCCCGACCCGAAAAGTCACCCATCCACGTTCTCCAGAGTCGCTGCCTGACCCCTGAGTTACTCCAACTGTCGGTGCCGGGGGTGGAGCGCCTACTGTTTCTCCTTGTGCAAGCGCTACCTTGGTCCTTGCTGGTGACATCTAGGGTTACCGTTTAGTACTATAGCGCTGTTTCACCTCATTCCCAAACATCTTAAGGACAATTATAACCAATACTCGAGATCTCTCTTTGAATTAAACCATTTAAAAAGCCATGTTCTTGTATTAATGGCCAGCCAATGTCCGCCGCTGATAAATAGCAGCGAGTAGATGTGGCGCTGATTCTCTCTCGGCATCACCCGGTGGAACAAACCCCTTGGGCCAGTGCCAAATGAGGAACACTACTGCAGCAGGAACATCTCTCTCCATACACGCTGAGTATTTCCAGCCTGGTCTAATTTTGTTTTCGCTTCACAGCATTTGCAAAGTGTTCCTTTTGGACTATTGTGGAGGTTTTTTTATCTCATAACCACCCCCCCAACTAACTGTGTGCATCATCAATGGTGCAGAAGTGGGAGTGGTTAGGCACTTCACATTCCTTGCGGTTAATATTGCTAATGATATGTCATGAAACATAGAAATTAGGTGCAGGAGTAGGCCATTCGGCCCTTCGAGCCTGCACCGCCATTCAATATGATCATGGCTGATCATCCAACTCAGTATCCCGTACCTGCCTTCTCTCCATACCCTCTGATCCCCTTAGCCACAAGGGCCACATCTAACTCCCTCTTAAATATAGCCAATGAACTGGCCTCGACTACCCTCTGTGGCAGGGAGTTCCAGAGATTCACCACTCTCTGTGTGAAAAAAGTTCTTCTCATCTCGGTTTTAAAGGATTTCCCCCTTATCCTTAAGTTGTGACCCCTTGTCCTGGACTTCCCCAACATCGGGAGCAATCTTCCTGCATCTAGCCTGTCCAACCCCTTAAGAATTTTGTAAGTTTCTATAAGATCCCCTCTCAATCTCCTAAATTCTAGAGAGTATAAACCAAGTCTATCCAGTCTTTCTTCATAAGACAGTCCTGACATCCCAGGAATCAGTCTGGTGAACCTTCTCTGCACTCCCTCTATGGCAATAATGTCCTTCCTCAGATTTGGAGACCAAAACTGTACGCAATACTCCAGGTGTGGTCTCACCAAGACCCTGTACAACTGCAGTAGAACCTCCCTGCTCCTATACTCAAATCCTTTTGCTATGAAAGCTAACATACCATTCGCTTTCTTCACTGCCTGCTGCACCTGCATGCCCACTTTCAATGACTGGTGTACCATGACACCCAGGTCTCGCTGCATCTCCCCTTTTCCTAGTCGGCCACCATTTAGATAATAGTCTGCTTTCCTGTTTTTGCCACCAAAATGGATAACCTCACATTTATCCACATTATACTGCATCTGCCAAACATTTGCCCACTCACCCAGCCTATCCAAGTCACCTTGCAGTCTCCTAGCATCCTCCTCACAGCTAACACTGCCCCCCAGCTTAGTGTTAGCCGCAAACTTGGAGATATTGCCTTCAATTCCCTCATCCAGATCATTAATATGAAGGCACACCAATTAATCTATTTCATGAGAGAATGAAGACATTTGTCATGTTTCCAGTGTATGGTATATCTGATCTGTTGGCATGGCATTCTAAACAAAGCTTTTCACTGTGACAATAATAACCTAAAGCTGATCCAACCTGATGCAAGAAAAGCCATGTGCCAGACAACATCCCCCTGCCCCACTGAAGACCTGTGCTCCTCAGCTAGCTGAGACTCCAAACAAACCATTTCAGTACAGTTGGGAAATTGCCCTGGAATATCCTATTCTCTAAAAGCAGGAAAAATCCAATCCAGCTAAGTACTATTCAGTCAGGCTATTGTCAATCATCATCAAAGTGACGAAAGCTGCAGTGAAACTCACCAATGACCAATTTGGGTTCAACTCCAGACATCATCACAAACTTTGTCCAACCACAGACTAAAGAGCTGAATTGCAGAGGTAAGGTGAGAACGACTGCCCTTTAATTCAAGGCTTGCTGGAGTTCAGAGTCGGTCACCAACCAGGTCAGCTCCCGATGTTACCATCCACAGGGCCCACGGCCGAAGTCTCACATGTGTGCGCGAGCGATCACCAAGAAATTGTGTCCCCCCCCTTCGTGTTTTGATAGCGATTTCTGCCATTCTCTACAAAACACAATCTGCATACTCTGGCAGCAGCTCTCAAATCCACAATCTCAGCCATCAAGAGAGCTAATGGCAATAGGTGTCTGCTATTTCTTTTTTGGTTCCACACCATCCTGATTATTATTTAAATCTTTTTATTTGAATTTCACAGCAATTTGCATACATACAATGATAACAGACAGTGACAGTCAAGGCATAATTGTGCAACAGTATGTAAGCGACCCTCAAAGCCCTTACCCACCTTCAACCCACCCGAATCAGGTCGGAACCAAACGGGGACAAACAACACTCACATACGTACACATCCACACAAATATGGTAAGATAAACGAAACAAAAAGTACTAAAGAAAAAAAGGGGTCACTAATAACAGTAAGTAAGTAATTAAATAAATAAGTTTGGGGGGGGGGGGGTTAAGGGGAGAGCAGCTGCAGTAGAGCAGAACAATGAGTCCGGGGACAAGTTGAGAGAGTTAACAAGTTCCAAGAAAGGGTTCCATGTATCTAGGAATGTCTTGGTAGAGTCTTTGAGAGAGAACCTAAGTTTTTCAAGCTTTAAATTGTAAAGCACCTCCTTAATCCAGCGGGCGTGTGTCGGGGGACAGGTGAGCCTCCAGTTAAGCAAGATCAGTCTCCGGGCTAACAAGGTTGTAAAAGCTAGGACCCGTTTCACCGCAACAGAGAGGTTGGTGTTGGGAGGGGTACCGAAAATGGCTGACAGTGGGTTTGGAGGAATAGTCTGGCACCATCCTGACCCGGAAAAAAGATTGCTTTACCTCCATTGCATCTAAGACTTGGAACTCTCTGCCGAAGGACTGCATGAAGATGGCCTTTACAGAGCAGTTAAGGGATAGGTAAGAAAAACTCCTCACCCTGTCATCTCTGCAAACAACCTCCTCACCCACTCCCTCTGTGTACCCAGTTTGAGAAATCTGCTCAGATACTTGTTTTGTACTGATGTATGAACACCTTTTAACCCTGAACAATCTTTGGAACCCTCTCATTCACAAATGAACGGTACTTCCATCATTCCTGACCTCCCATCTTCCTCATTGAAGATCTAAATGTCGTCCCCTTTACCGTACACTCTGCTTTGCTTGTTTTGTCTTGTTTTCGTGGCTTGTTTTCTTTGACGGCATAGCACACAAACTAAATGTTTTCACTGTACTTCGGTATACATGACAATAATAAACTAAACTAAAGATACTAGAATTCATTCTCAGACGATAAGTAGGTAAATAACAGCAAATATTCTTGCAATTGGAACTAATGTAAATTAATTCATTTATATTTTGCTAAATGAGTAGCAAATTCATCCAGTATATCTAACCCTTTGCTCTATATATTGTACTTGAGTTTGACTTGATTGCATTTACTTTTGAATCTGTTTAGATAGCATGCAATATGTACCTATCGGCACATTGACAATAAACCTAATCCTAAACCATTATCAACAATCAAGAAGAAAAGTGCATTAATAATTTAATCTTGCATTCTAATCTTACGAACGATGATAAACAGATATTACAAGGTCAAACCCCAAATTAAAATATATAGATGGAGAACTGTCCCCAGAAGTATGGATCAATAACATTATCCTAGTTTAGTGCAGCAATCCATTTTGTACAAAGACATACTCACTTCGTTTTCGGGGGTTTATTGAGCTTTGCCTCACTGATGCTCACCAGCTAATGCCTGGTACTTTCCTGGTTTCTCCCTCCTTTATATACAAATAAGGGGAGGCTTTCAACTACCAGATGTCTGACTTCCTGTTGTGTAATAATCAGATTTCATGAAAGTGATCTGGCACCATTTCAGGTAACAATCAGGTTCATTAGCATTTAACAATAATTGTTGTTATGTAATGTCAATGGCAAGTCCTTTCTCATTTCATTCTGCATTACCTGATCCAAGAAAAACAAAAATTGATCAATTTGTTACTCTATGTGAAATCTTTAGAGACCACGAGTCGCGGTTTGGCATTTGTGCCGGATGACTTAACTTGGGTTTTTCTGTTAAAACTTGTTAATAAAGTGATATCTCAAATGTAGCCTTGTGTAAAAAAATCACAAAACATTGTGAATGAGATGTCAATATACAAAATGTTAATTGTAACATTAAAACGGAATATCTTTATTTGTTCTGTTGTGTGATTGACAATGATGTACTTTTAACAATTCCATTGTACGGCAATAATTTTCCCGAATGCGATATCACTCTTGCCATCGGGTAGAAGGTACAGGAGTCTGAAAGCCGTGAGCTCCAGGTTCAGGAACAGCTTCTTCCCAACAACCATCTGGCTATTGAACACTACAAACACCAACTAAACTTCAAACTATTAACTGTCTTAGTTGTATGAGGGATTTGGGCTTCGGTTGGGTTTTAAACTATATTGGGGTTTTTCATTTCTTGAACTTTTTTGTTTGCTTATTTTGTTATCTCTTCAGTACAGTGTTTGCAAAAGTATGACACTGCAAGTAAGAATGTTATTCTGTTTCGCTACATATGAAGATTAATCAATCTTGCCTCACTTAACTAGTGTAGAAATAGCCGGGGCTATAATAGTGAGAAAAGTGTGAGTCTTTGGCTCGAGAGGTTTTGGCTCGAGAGTCTTTGGCTCGGAGGCTGAGGAGAGGAGACCACACAATACGCTTGAGAGGTAGAGACGAAAGAAGGAAATGTCAGGCAAGCTAATCCAGTGCGATGCTTGCAGTATGTGGGAGGTCAAGGACACCGCTGGTGCCTCTGGCTGCTACAAATGCAAGAAGTGCATCCAGGTAGAGCTCCTGAAGGGCCGTGTTGGGGAACTTGAGAAGCAAGTGGATGACCTCCGGTTCGTCCGAGAAACGGAGTCGTTCCTCGACAAGTCCTACAGTACGATTGTTACACCTAAGGTACTGGAAGAGAGAAGGTGGGAGACAGTGAGAAAGGGAGGGAAGCATGGAATGCCAACGTCCCCGGGTGTTGTACCTCTTGTGAACAGGTTCACCCACTTAGAAGCTGTCGGGACAGAAGAGGTGTTTACACTGGGCGGCGGACTGGCTTGTTATGCGAATAGGGCTGTTGAGTCAAAACCAAAAAGGCCTAAGGCAGGCAACGCCATTGTAGTGGGAGACTCCATTGTGAGAGGTACGGACAGGGGTTTCTGCTGCAACAGACGGGATGCGAGGATGGTGTGCTGCTTTCCTGGTGCCAGGATCCAGGATGTCACGGACAGAGTGCAGAAAATCCTGAAGGGCGGAGGTGAACATCCGGAAGTGGTAGTGCATGTCGGCACAAACGATGTCGGAAAGAAGGGGATGAATATTCTGCAGCGTGACTTTAGAGAGCTCGGAAAAATGCTGAAAAGCAGGACCTCCAGGGTTGTTATCTCCGGTGTGCTTCCAGTTCCTCGTGCTGGCGAGAGCAGGAACAGGGAGATACGGACCTGAACGTGTGGCTGAGGAACTGGTGCACGGGGCAGGGATTTAGATTCTTAGATCACTGGGATCTGTTTTGGGGTAAGGGGGAACTGTACAAAAGGGACGGATTGCATCTTAACAGGTGTGGGACCAGCATTCTGGGGAAGTCCATGACAAGGGGTCACAGCTTAAGGATAAGGGGGAAATCCTTTAAAACTGAGATGAGAAGAACTTTTTTCACACAGAGAGTGGTGAATCTCTGGAACTCTCTGCCACAGAGGGTAGTCGAGGCCAGTTCATTGGCTATATTTAAGAGGGAGTTAGATGTGGCCCTTGTGGCTAAGGGGATCAGAGGGTATGGAGAGAAGGCAGGTACGGTATACTGAGTTGGATGATCAGCCATGATCATATTGAATGGCGGTGCAGGCTCGAAGGGCCGAATGGCCTACTCCTGCACCTAATTTCTATGTTTCTATGTTTCTATTAGAAACGGGAATGGTGCCGGAGGATTGGCGTACTGGGCATGTTGTTCCATTGTTTAAAAAGGGTTCTAAGAGTAAACCTAGCAATTATAGACCTGTTAGTTTGATGTCAGTGGTGGGCAAATTAATGGAAAGGATACTTAGAGATAATATATATAAGCATCTGGATAAACAGGGTCTGATTAGGAACAGTCAACATGGATTTGTGCCTGAAAGGTCATGTTTGATTAATCTTCTTGAATTTTTTGAAGAGGTTACTAGGGAAATTGATGAGGGTAAAGCAGTGGATGCTGTCTATATGGACTTTAGTAAGGCCTTTGACAAGGTTCCTCACGGAAGGTTGGTTAAGAAGGTTCAATTGTTGGGTATTAATGCAGGAGTAGCAAGATGGATTCAACAGTGGCTGAATGGGAGATGCCAGAGAGTAATGGTGGATGGCTGTTTGTCAGGTTGGAGGCAGGTGAGTAGTGGGGTGCCTCAGGGATCTGTGTTGGGTCCACTGTTGTTTGTCATGTACATCAATGATCTGGATGATGGTGTGGTAAATTGGATTAGTAAGTATGCAGATGATACTAAGATAGGTGGTGTTGTGGATAATGAAGTAGATTTCCAAAGTCTACAGAGAGATTTAGGCCATTTGGAAGAATGGGCTGAAAGATGGCAGATGGAGTTTAATGCTGATAAGTGTGAGGTGCTACATCTTGGCAGGACAAATCAAAATAGGACGTACATGGTAAATGGTAGCGAATTGAGGAATGCAGTTGAACAGAAGGATCTAGGAATAACTGTGCATTGTTCCCTGAAGGTGGAATCTCATGTAGATAGGGGGGTAAAGAAAGCTTTTGGTATGCTGGCCTTTATAAATCAGAGCATTGAGTATAGAAGTTGGGATGTAATGTTAAAATTGTACAAGGCATTGGTGAGACCAGTTCTGGAGTATGGTGTACAATTTTGGTCGCCCAATTATAGGAAGGATGTCAACAAAATAGAGAGAGTACAGAGGAGATTTACTAGAATGTTGCCTGGGTTTCAGCAACTAAGTTACAGAGAAATATTGAATGTTAGGTCTTTATTCTTTGGAGCGCAGAAGGTTAAGTGGGGACTTGATAGAGGTCTTTAAAATGATAAGAGGGATAGACAGAGTTGACGTGGATAAGCTTTTCCCATTGAGAGTAGGGAAGATTCAAACAAGAGGACATGACTTCAGAATTAAGGGACAGAAGTTTAGGGGTAACATGAGGGGGAACTTCTTTACTCAGAGAGTAGTAGCTGTGTGGAATGAGCTTCCAGTGGAAGTGGTGGAGGCAGGTTTGATTTTATCATTTAAAAATAAATTGGATAGGTATATGGATGGGAAAGGAATGGAGGGTTATGGTCTGAGTGCAGGTAGATGGGACTTGGGGAAAATAAGTGTTCAGCATGGACTTGTAGGGACGAGATGGCCTGTTTCCGTGCTGTAATTGTTATATGGTTATATGTGGTTCACTCTTCATTACTTTGAAAGTCTCACTGAGAAATGTGACTGTTAATAATAAATGAAGAATGGAATTAGTAATTGGCAAATGAGAAGTTCCACGTTTGATTAATTAGATCCTTCACAAGGCTGAAAGTATCCGGGCCTGGTGGGGTACTTGATCTGACCGTACTCCTAAAACACATGCGTAACAACTGGCTGAAGGTTTTGCAGACATCTTCAGTCTCTCGTTACTGATGTTCCCCCCTGCCTTAAAAGGACTTCAATAATACCGGTGCCCAAGATAAGTATGGTGACGTGTCTCAATGATCACTGACCAGTGACACTGATGTCTGTGGATGAAGTGCTTTGATATGTTGGTTATGACACATCATCTCCGACCTTAGTAATGGCTGGGCCCACTATTTGTTTACCGTCACATTCGATCAACGGGGATTGATTACAATATTGTTTGCAATGGATGAAATACATTTGGAGGCTGGAGGCATAGATTTGACAAAATATGTTGTATACTTGTTGGTACATGAAACCGTGTCGTTGAGATCAGACTATTTGACTAAACTGATTTCACACTTGACTGGAGAGAGACAGTGGGTAACACATAACACATCTAATTTGCATATAGTTTCTGGTTTGGGGTGAGACATTGCAATCTTCACGTGGTCCACTCTGTTTAGACGAATGCAATCAACCCGACATGCACAAACAAGCTCAAATAGAACAAGTTCTCCTGCATCTATAGGCTGTGCACGCCATACACAAGAATCTCCGAAAGTGGCGGCGCTGCCAAGCAGCTGCGGCTCGTCTGCAGTCCGTCAGTCTTTTCCTTTTTTTGGTTTTCTTTTGTCTTGTTAGATGTATGTTTTAGTCTATGTTTAGTTGTGTATATGTGGGTGGCGGGGAAACTTGTATTTAACTTCCTTCAATGGGGATGCGCCCTTTTCCTTGTCGTATCTTCGTCTCCGTCTGCGCCGAGGCCTAATATCGTGGAGCTGGCGGCCACCAACTGGGATCGACCTTGGGGGCTCCGGTAGCAGAGCCTGTGGACTCACCATCGCGGAGCTGGCTGACTTTGGAGGCTGTGGTGGCGCTGTGGCTGCAACCCGACTTCGGAGCTTCAGAGGCTTCGGCGCGAGCCCTGTGGACGGTAACATCAGGAGCTCGCAGGTCCCTGGTTGGTGACCGATTCTCGGGAGCTCCCGCAACAGCAGCTTCATCCGCCCCGGGTCGCGGAGTTTGAATCAGCCCATTCGCAGAGCTTGGAATCGGCCGCGGGATTTACCATCACCCGGCATGGGCTTCAACATCGAGAGCCTCGACACAGCGAGAGAACAAGCTAAGAAGAGATAAGACTTTTTGCCTTCCATCACAGTGAGGAGGTGCCTGGAGATTCACTGTGATGGATGTTTGTGTTAAATTCTGTTCATTGTTTGTTATGTTGCTCTTTTTCTGTCATGATTGCAAGCTACGCAAGTTCTTTCCAACTATTGTTTGAATGGCAATAAAGGAAATTCAATTCAATTCAAGAAGAAGGTTACCGGTTAGGTGACTGAACTGGATCACTTTTACATGACATTCCCTATGGATTGCTCGTGGGATGGGACAGAGCTTTTATTTCCTTAATGATCCCAGTTTTCCCATTTACACTTCTCATCCCTTTTATCTAGCCTTACATCAACCTTTTATTTTGATTAAAAAGATCCCACATAAGAGATTAGTATACAAACTTAAAGCACACGGTATTGGGGGTTCAGTATTGATGTGGATAGAGAACTGGCTGGCAAACAGGAAGCAAAGAGTAGGAGTAAACGGGTCCTTTTCACAATGGCAGGCAGTGACTAGTGGGGTACCGCAAGGCTCAGTGCTGGGACCCCAGCTATTTACAATTTATATTAATGATCTGGATGAGGGAATTGAAGGCAATATCTCCAAGTTTGCGGATGACACGAAGCTGGGGGGCAGTGTTAGCTGTGAGGAGGATGCTGGGAGACTGCAAGGTGACTTGGATAGGCTGGGTGAGTGGGCAAATGTTTGGCAGATGCAGTATAATGTGGATAAATGTGAGGTTATCCATTTTGGTGGCAAAAACAGGAAAACAGACTATTATCTAAATGGTGGCCGACTAGGAAAAGGGGAGATGCAGCGAGACCTGGGTGTCATGGTACACCAGTCATTGAAAGTGGGCATGCAGGTGCAGCAGGCAGTGAAGAAAGCGAATGGTATGTTAGATTTCATAGCAAAAGGATTTGAGTATAGGAGCAGGGAGGTTCTACTGCAGTTGTACAGGGTCTTGGTGAGACCACAACTGGAGTATTGCGTACAGTTTTGGTCTCCAAATCTGAGGAAGGACATTATTGCCATAGAGGGAGTGCAGAGAAGGTTCACCAGACTGATTCCTGGGATGTCAGGACTGTCTTATGAAGAAAGACTGGATAGACTTGGCTTATACTCGCTAGAATTTAGGAGATTGAGAGGGGATCTTATAGAAACTTACAAAATTCTTAAGGGGTTGGACAGGCTAGATGCAGGAAGATTGCTCCCGATGTTGGGGAAGTCCAGGACAAGGGGTCACAGCTTAAGGATAAGGGGGAAATCCTTTAAAACCGAGATGAGAAGAACTTTTTTCACACAGAGAGTGGTGAATCTCTGGAACTCCCTGCCACAGAGGGTAGTCGAGGCCAGTTCATTGGCTATATTTAAGAGGGAGTTAGATGTGGCCCTTGTGGCTAAGGGGATCAGAGGGTATGGAGAGAAGGCAGGTACGGGATACTGAGTTGGATGATCAGCCATGATCATATTGAATGGCGGTGCAGGCTCGAAGGGCCGAATGGCCTACTCCTGCACCTAATTTCTATGTTTCTATGTCTATGTTTCTATGTACTGGAAGAGAGAAGGTGGGAGACAGTGAGAAAGGGAGGGAAGCATGGAATGCCAACGTCCCCGGGTGTTGTACCTCTTGTGAACAGGTTCACCCACTTAGAAGCTGTCGGGACAGAAGAGGTGTTTACACTGGGCGGCGGACTGGCTTGTTATGCGAATAGGGCTGTTGAGCCAAAACCAAAAAGGCCTAAGGCAGGCAACGCCATTGTAGTGGGAGACTCCATTGTGAGAGGTACGGACAGGGGTTTCTGCTGCAACAGACGGGATGCGAGGATGGTGTGCTGCTTTCCTGGTGCCAGGATCCAGGATGTCACGGACAGAGTGCAGAAAATCCTGAAGGGCGGAGGTGAACATCCGGAAGTGGTAGTGCATGTCGGCACAAACGATGTCGGAAAGAAGGGGATGAATATTCTGCAGCGTGACTTTAGAGAGCTCGGAAAAATGCTGAAAAGCAGGACCTCCAGGGTTGTTATCTCCGGTGTGCTTCCAGTTCCTCGTGCTGGCGAGAGCAGGAACAGGGAGATACGGGACCTGAACGTGTGGCTGAGGAACTGGTGCACGGGGCAGGGATTTAGATTCTTAGATCACTGGGATCTGTTTTGGGGTAAGGGGGAACTGTACAAAAGGGACGGATTGCATCTTAACAGGTGTGGGACCAGCATTCTGGGGAAGTCCATGACAAGGGGTCACAGCTTAAGGATAAGGGGGAAATCCTTTAAAACTGAGATGAGAAGAACTTTTTTCACACAGAGAGTGGTGAATCTCTGGAACTCTCTGCCACAGAGGGTAGTCGAGGCCAGTTCATTGGCTATATTTAAGAGGGAGTTAGATGTGGCCCTTGTGGCTAAGGGGATCAGAGGGTATGGAGAGAAGGCAGGTACGGTATACTGAGTTAGATGATCAGCCATGATCATATTGAATGGCGGTGCAGGCTCGAAGGGCCGAATGGCCTACTCCTGCACCTAATTTCTATGTTTCTATGTTTCTATTAGAAACGGGAATGGTGCCGGAGGATTGGCGTACTGGGCATGTTGTTCCATTGTTTAAAAAGGGTTCTAAGAGTAAACCTAGCAATTATAGACCTGTTAGTTTGACGTCAGTGGTGGGCAAATTAATGGAAAGGATACTTAGAGATAATATATATAAGCATCTGGATAAACAGGGTCTGATTAGGAACAGTCAACATGGATTTGTGCCTGAAAGGTCATGTTTGATTAATCTTCTTGAATTTTTTGAAGAGGTTACTAGGGAAATTGATGAGGGTAAAGCAGTGGATGCTGTCTATATGGACTTTAGTAAGGCCTTTGACAAGGTTCCTCACGGAAGGTTGGTTAAGAAGGTTCAATTGTTGGGTATTAATGCAGGAGTAGCAAGATGGATTCAACAGTGGCTGAATGGGAGATGCCAGAGAGTAATGGTGGATGGCTGTTTGTCAGGTTGGAGGCAGGTGAGTAGTGGGGTGCCTCAGGGATCTGTGTTGGGTCCACTGTTGTTTGTCATGTACATCAATGATCTGGATGATGGTGTGGTAAATTGGATTAGTAAGTATGCAGATGATACTAAGATAGGTGGTGTTGTGGATAATGAAGTAGATTTCCAAAGTCTACAGAGAGATTTAGGCCATTTGGAAGAATGGGCTGAAAGATGGCAGATGGAGTTTAATGCTGATAAGTGTGAGGTGCTACATCTTGGCAGGACAAATCAAAATAGGACGTACATGGTAAATGGTAGCGAATTGAGGAATGCAGTTGAACAGAAGGATCTAGGAATAACTGTGCATTGTTCCCTGAAGGTGGAATCTCATGTAGATAGGGGGGTAAAGAAAGCTTTTGGTATGCTGGCCTTTATAAATCAGAGCATTGAGTATAGAAGTTGGGATGTAATGTTAAAATTGTACAAGGCATTGGTGAGACCAGTTCTGGAGTATGGTGTACAATTTTGGTCGCCCAATTATAGGAAGGATGTCAACAAAATAGAGAGAGTACAGAGGAGATTTACTAGAATGTTGCCTGGGTTTCAGCAACTAAGTTACAGAGAAATATTGAATGTTAGGTCTTTATTCTTTGGAGCGCAGAAGGTTAAGTGGGGACTTGATAGAGGTCTTTAAAATGATAAGAGGGATAGACAGAGTTGACGTGGATAAGCTTTTCCCATTGAGAGTAGGGAAGATTCAAACAAGAGGACATGACTTCAGAATTAAGGGACAGAAGTTTAGGGGTAACATGAGGGGGAACTTCTTTACTCAGAGAGTAGTAGCTGTGTGGAATGAGCTTCCAGTGGAAGTGGTGGAGGCAGGTTTGATTTTATCATTTAAAAATAAATTGGATAGGTATATGGATGGGAAAGGAATGGAGGGTTATGGTCTGAGTGCAGGTAGATGGGACTTGGGGAAAATAAGTGTTCAGCATGGACTTGTAGGGACGAGATGGCCTGTTTCCGTGCTGTAATTGTTATATGGTTATATGTGGTTCACTCTTCACTACTTTGAAAGTCTCACTGAGAAATGTGACAGTGTTAATAATAAATGAAGAATGGAATTAGTAATTGGCAAATGAGAAGTTCCACGTTTGATTAATTAGATCCTTCACAAGGCTGAAAGTATCCGGGCCTGGTGGGGTACTTGATCTGACCGTACTCCTAAAACACATGCGTAACAACCGGCTGAAGGTTTTGCAGACATCTTCAGTCTCTCGTTACTGATGTTCCCCCCCTGCCTTAAAAGGACTTCAATAATACCCGGCCAAGATAAGTATGGTGACGTGTCTCAATGATCACTGACCAGTGACACTGATGTCTGTAGATGAAGTGCTTTGATATGTTGGTTATGACACATCATCTCCGACCTTAGTAAGGGCTGGGCCCACTACAAATGTTCGACCGTCACTTTGGATCAACGGGGATTGATTACAATATTGTTTGCAATGGATGAAATACATTTGGAGGTTGGAGACATAGATTTAAGACAAATATGATGAATACTTGTTGGTACATGAAACCGTGTCGTTGAGATCAGACTATTTGACTAAACTGATTTCACACTTGACTGGAGAGAGACAGTGGGTAACACATAACACATCTAATTTGCATATAGTTTCTGGTTTGGGGTGAGAGATTGCAATCTTCACGTGGTCCACTCTGTTTAGACGAATGCAATCAACCCGACATGCACAAACAAGCTCAAATAGAACAAGTTATCCTGCATCTATAGGCTGTGCACGCCATACACAAGAATTTCCGAAAGTGGCGGCGCTGCCAAGCAGCTGCGGCTCGTCTGCAGTCCGTCAGTCTTTTCCTTTTTTTGGTTTTCTTTTGTCTTGTTAGATGTATGTTTTAGTCTATGTTTAGTTGTGTATATGTGGGTGGCGGGGAAACTTGTATTTAACTTCCTTCAATGGGGATGCGACCTTTTCCTTGTCGTATCTTCGTCTCCGTCTGCGCCGAGGCCTAATATCGTGGAGCTGGCGGCCACCAACTGGGATCGACCTTGGGGGCTCCGGTAGCAGAGCCTGTGGACTCACCATCGCGGAGCTGGCTGACTTTGGAGGCTGTGGTGGCGCTGTGGCTGCAACCTGACTTCGGAGCTTCAGAGGCTTCGGCGCGAGCCCTGTGGACGGTAACATCAGGAGCTCGCAGGTCCCTGGTTGGTGACCGATTCTCGGGAGCTCCCGCAACAGCAGCTTCATCCGCCCCGAGTTTGAATCAGCCCATTCGCGGAGCTTGGAATCGGCCGCGGGATTTACCATCACCCGGCATGAGCTTCAACATCGAGAGCCTCGACACAGCGAGAGAACAAGCTAAGAAGAGATAAGACTTTTTGCCTTCCATCACAGTGAGGAGGTGCCTGGAGATTCACTGTGATGGATGTTTGTGTTAAATTCTGTTCATTGTTTGTTATGTTGCTCTTTTTCTGTCATGACTGCAAGCTACGCAAGTTCTTTCCAACTATTGTTTGAATGGCAATAAAGGAAATTCAATTCAATTCAAGAAGAAGGTTACCGGTTAGGTGACTGAACTGGATCACTTTTACATGACATTCCCTATGGATTGCTCGTGGGATGGGACAGAGCTTTTATTTCCTTAATGATCCCAGTTTTCCCATTTACACTTCTCATCCCTTTTATCTAGCCTTACAACAACCTTTTCTTTTGATTGAAAAGATCCCACATAAGAGATTAGTATACAAACTTAAAGCACACGGTATTGGGGGTTCAGTATTGATGTGGATAGAGAACTGGCTGGCAAACAGGAAGCAAAGAGTAGGAGTAAACGGGTCCTTTTCACAATGGCAGGCAGTGACTAGTGGGGTACCGCAAGGCTCAGTGCTGGGACCCCAGCTATTTACAATTTATATTAATGATCTGGTTGAGGGAATTGAAGGCAACATCTCCAAGTTTGCGGATGACACTAAGCTGGGGGGCAGTGTTAGCTGTGAGGAGGATGCTAGGAGACTGCAAGGTGACTTGGATAGGCTGGGTGAGTGGGCAAATGTTTGGCAGATGCAGTATAATGTGGATAAATGTGAGGTTATCCACTTTGGTGGCAAAAACAGGAAAGCAGACTATTATCTAAATGGTGGCCGATTAGGAAAAGGGGAGATGCAGCAAGACCTGGGTGTCATGGTACACCAGTCATTGAAAGTAGGCATGCAGGTGCAGCAGGCAGTGAAGAAAGCGAATGGTATGTTAGCTTTCATAGCAAAAGGATTTGAGTATAGGAGCAGGGAGGTTCTACTGCAGTTGTACAGGGTCTTGGTGAGACCACACCTGGAGTATTGCGTACAGTTTTGGTCTCCAAATCTGAGGAAGGACATTATAGCCATAGAGGGAGTGCAGAGAAGGTTCACCAGACTGATTCCTGGGATGTCAGGACTTTCATATGAAGAAAGACTGGATAGACTTGGCTTATACTCGCTAGAATTTAGGAGATTGAGAGGGGATCTTATAGAAACGTACAAAATTCTTATGGGGTTGGACAGGCTAGATGCAGGAAGATTATTCCCAATGTTGGGGAAGTCCAGGACAAGGGGTCACAGCTTAAGGATAAGGGGGAAATCCTTTAGGACCGAGATGAGAAGAAACTTTTTCACACAGAGAGTGGTGAATCTCTGGAACTCTCTGCCACAGAGGGTAGTTGAGGCCAGTTCATTGGCTATATTTAAGAGGGAGTTAGATGTGGCCCTTGTGGCTAAAGGGATCAGGGGGTATGGAGAGAAGGCAGGTACGGGATACTGAGTTGGCTGATCAGCCATGATCATATTGAATGGCGGTGCAGGCTCGAAGGGCCGAATGGCCTACTCCTGCACCTATTTTCTATGTATCTATGTATCTATGTATTAGCATTCCTGCCTTGCAACTCACTTCTAGTGAGCTGTACTGATGCTGTACACAGAAGGAACACAGCACACAGCACACAGCACACAACACACGGCACACAGCACACGGCACACGGCACACGGCACACGGCACACGGCACACAGCACACAGCACACAGCACACAGCATCAGACCAACAGTCGATCATCTTTTCCTTTATTTTGATTTATTTAATTCCTATTTAATTCTCATTTCATTCTGCATTACCTGATCCAAGAAAAACAAAAATCGATTAATTTGTTACTCTATGTGAAATCTTTAGGGACCACGACTCGCGGTTTGGCATTTGTGCCGGATGACTTAACTTGGGTTTTTCTGTTAAAACTTGTTAATAAAGTGATATCTCAAATGTAGACGTGTAAAAAAATCACAAAACATTGTGAATGAGATGTCAATATACAAAATGTTAATTGTAACATTAAAACGGAATATCTTTATTTGTTCTGTTGTGTGATTGACAATGGTGTACTTTTAACAATTCCATTGTACGGCAATAATTTTCCCGAATGCGATATCACTCTTGCCATCGGGTAGAAGGTACAGGAGTCTGAAAGCCATGAGCTCCAGGTTCAGGAACAGCTTCTTCCCAACAACATCTGGCTATTGAACACTACAAACACCAACTAAACTTCAAACTATTAACTGTCTTAGTTGTATGAGGGATTTGGGCTTCGGTTGGGTTTTGAACTATATTGGGGTTTTTCATTTCTTGAACTTTTTTGTTTGCTTATTTTGTTATCTCTTCAGTACAGTGTTTGCAAAAGTATGACACTGCAAGTAAGAATGTTATTCTGTTTCGCTACATATGAAGATTAATCAATCTTGCCTCACTTAACTAGTGTAGAAATAGCCGATGCTATAATAGTGAGAAAAGTGTGAGTCTTTGGCTCGAGAGTCTTTGGCTCGGAGGCTGAGGAGAGGAGACCACGCAATACGCTTGAGAGGTAGAGACGAAAGAAGGAGATGTCAGGCAAGCTGATTCAGTGCGATGCTTGCAGTATGTGGGAGGTCAAGGACACCGCTGGTGCCTCTGGCTGCTACAAATGCAAGAAGTGCATCCAGGTAGAGCTCCTGAAGGGCCGTGTTGGGGAACTTGAGAAGCAAGTGGATGACCTCCGGTTCGTCCGAGAAACGGAGTCGTTCCTCGACAAGTCCTACAGTACGATTGTTACACCTAAGGTACTGGAAGAGAGAAGGTGGGAGACAGTGAGAAAGGGAGGGAAGCATGGAATGCCAACGTCCCCGGGTGTTGTACCTCTTGTGAACAGGTTCACCCACTTAGAAGCTGTCGGGACAGAAGAGGTGTTTACACTGGGCGGCGGACTGGCTTGTTATGCGAATAGGGCTGTTGAGCCAAAACCAAAAAGGCCTAAGGCAGGCAACGCCATTGTAGTGGGAGACTCCATTGTGAGAGGTACGGACAGGGGTTTCTGCTGCAACAGACGGGATGCGAGGATGGTGTGCTGCTTTCCTGGTGCCAGGATCCAGGATGTCACGGACAGAGTGCAGAAAATCCTGAAGGGCGGAGGTGAACATCCGGAAGTGGTAGTGCATGTCGGCACAAACGATGTCGGAAAGAAGGGGATGAATATTCTGCAGCGTGACTTTAGAGAGCTCGGAAAAATGCTGAAAAGCAGGACCTCCAGGGTTGTTATCTCCGGTGTGCTTCCAGTTCCTCGTGCTGGCGAGAGCAGGAACAGGGAGATACGGGACCTGAACATGTGGCTGAGGAACTGGTGCACGGGGCAGGGATTTAGATTCTTAGATCACTGGGATCTGTTTTGGGGTAAGGGGGAACTGTACAAAAGGGACGGATTGCATCTTAACAGGTGTGGGACCAGCATTCTGGGGAAGTCCATGACAAGGGGTCACAGCTTAAGGATAATGGGGGAAATCCTTTAAAACTGAGATGAGAAGAACTTTTTTCACACAGAGAGTGGTGAATCTCTGGAACTCTCTGCCACAGAGGGTAGTCGAGGCCAGTTCATTGGCTATATTTAAGAGGGAGTTAGATGTGGCCCTTGTGGCTAAGGGGATCAGAGGGTATGGAGAGAAGGCAGGTACGGTATACTGAGTTGGATGATCAGCCATGATCATATTGAATGGCGGTGCAGGCTCGAAGGGCCGAATGGCCTACTCCTGCACCTAATTTCTATGTTTCTATGTTTCTATTAGAAACGGGAATGGTGCCGGAGGATTGGCGTACTGGGCATGTTGTTCCATTGTTTAAAAAGGGTTCTAAGAGTAAACCTAGCAATTATAGACCTGTTAGTTTGACGTCAGTGGTGGGCAAATTAATGGAAAGGATACTTAGAGATAATATATATAAGCATCTGGATAAACAGGGTCTGATTAGGAACAGTCAACATGGATTTGTGCCTGAAAGGTCATGTTTGATTAATCTTCTTGAATTTTTTGAAGAGGTTACTAGGGAAATTGATGAGGGTAAAGCAGTGGATGCTGTCTATATGGACTTTAGTAAGGCCTTTGACAAGGTTCCTCACGGAAGGTTGGTTAAGAAGGTTCAATTGTTGGGTATTAATGCAGGAGTAGCAAGATGGATTCAACAGTGGCTGAATGGGAGATGCCAGAGAGTAATGGTGGATGGCTGTTTGTCAGGTTGGAGGCAGGTGAGTAGTGGGGTGCCTCAGGGATCTGTGTTGGGTCCACTGTTGTTTGTCATGTACATCAATGATCTGGATGATGGTGTGGTAAATTGGATTAGTAAGTATGCAGATGATACTAAGATAGGTGGTGTTGTGGATAATGAAGTAGATTTCCAAAGTCTACAGAGAGATTTAGGCCATTTGGAAGAATGGGCTGAAAGATGGCAGATGGAGTTTAATGCTGATAAGTGTGAGGTGCTACATCTTGGCAGGACAAATCAAAATAGGACGTACATGGTAAATGGTAGCGAATTGAGGAATGCAGTTGAACAGAAGGATCTAGGAATAACTGTGCATTGTTCCCTGAAGGTGGAATCTCATGTAGATAGGGGGGTAAAGAAAGCTTTTGGTATGCTGGCCTTTATAAATCAGAGCATTGAGTATAGAAGTTGGGATGTAATGTTAAAATTGTACAAGGCATTGGTGAGACCAGTTCTGGAGTATGGTGTACAATTTTGGTCGCCCAATTATAGGAAGGATGTCAACAAAATAGAGAGAGTACAGAGGAGATTTACTAGAATGTTGCCTGGGTTTCAGCAACTAAGTTACAGAGAAATATTGAATGTTAGGTCTTTATTCTTTGGAGCGCAGAAGGTTAAGTGGGGACTTGATAGAGGTCTTTAAAATGATGAGAGGGATAGACAGAGTTGACGTGGATAAGCTTTTCCCATTGAGAGTAGGGAAGATTCAAACAAGAGGACATGACTTCAGAATTAAGGGACAGAAGTTTAGGGGTAACATGAGGGGGAACTTCTTTACTCAGAGAGTAGTAGCTGTGTGGAATGAGCTTCCAGTGGAAGTGGTGGAGGCAGGTTTGATTTTATCATTTAAAAATAAATTGGATAGGTATATGGATGGGAAAGGAATGGAGGGTTATGGTCTGAGTGCAGGTAGATGGGACTTGGGGAAAATAAGTGTTCAGCATGGACTTGTAGGGACGAGATGGCCTGTTTCCGTGCTGTAATTGTTATATGGTTATATGTGGTTCACTCTTCATTACTTTGAAAGTCTCACTGAGAAATGTGACTGTTAATAATAAATGAAGAATGGAATTAGTAATTGGCAAATGAGAAGTTCCACGTTTGATTAATTAGATCCTTCACAAGGCTGAAAGTATCCGGGCCTGGTGGGGTACTTGATCTGACCGTACTCCTAAAACACATGCGTAACAACTGGCTGAAGGTTTTGCAGACATCTTCAGTCTCTCGTTACTGATGTTCCCCCCTGCCTTAAAAGGACTTCAATAATACCGGTGCCCAAGATAAGTATGATGACGTGTCTCAATGATCACTGACCAGTGACACTGATGTCTGTGGATGAAGTGCTTTGATATGTTGGTTATGACACATCATCTCCGACCTTAGTAATGGCTGGGCCCACTATTTGTTTACCGTCACATTCGATCAACGATTATTATGATTACAATATTGTTTGCAATGGATGAAATACATTTGGAGGCTGGAGGCATAGATTTGACAAAATATGTTGTATACTTGTTGGTACATGAAACCGTGTCGTTGAGATCAGACTATTTGACTAAACTGATTTCACACTTGATTCGAGAGAGACAGTGGGTAACACATAACACATCTAATTTGCATATAGTTTCTGGTTTGGGGTGAGAGATTGCAATCTTCACGTGGTCCACTCTGTTTAGACGAATGCAACCAACCCGACATGCACAAACAAGCTCAAATACAACAAGTTCTCCTGCATCTATAGGCTGTGCACGCCATACACAAGAATCTCCGAAAGTGGCGGCGCTGCCAAGCAGCTGCGGCTCGTCTGCAGTCCGTCAGTCTTTTCCTTTTTTTGGTTTTCTTTTGTCTTGTTAGATGTATGTTTTAGTCTATGTTTAGTTGTGTATATGTGGGTGGCGGGGAAACTTGTATTTAACTTCCTTCAATGGGGATGCGCCCTTTTCCTTGTCGTATCTTCGTCTCCGTCTGCGCCGAGGCCTAATATCGTGGAGCTGGCGGCCACCAACTGGGATCGACCTTGGGGGCTCCGGTAGCAGAGCCTGTGGACTCACCATCGCGGAGCTGGCTGACTTTGGAGGCTGTGGTGGCGCTGTGGCTGCAACCTGACTTCGGAGCTTCAGAGGCTTCGGCGCGAGCCCTGTGGACGGTAACATCAGGAGCTCGCAGGTCCCTGGTTGGTGACCGATTCTCGGGAGCTCCCGCAACAGCAGCTTCATCCGCCCCGGGTCGCGGAGTTTGAATCAGCCCATTCGCGGAGCTTGGAATCGGCCGCGGGATTTACCATCACCCGGCATGGGCTTCAACATCGAGAGCCTCGACACAGCGAGAGAACAAGCTAAGAAGAGATAAGACTTTTTGCCTTCCATCACAGTGAGGAGGTGCCTGGAGATTCACTGTGATGGATGTTTGTGTTAAATTCTGTTCATTGTTTGTTATGTTGCTCTTTTTCTGTCATGACTGCAAGCTACGCAAGTTCTTTCCAACTATTGTTTGAATGGCAATAAAGGAAATTCAATTCAATTCAAGAAGAAGGTTACCGGTTAGGTGACTGAACTGGATCACTTTTACATGACATTCCCTATGGATTGCTCGTGGGATGGGACAGAGCTTTTATTTCCTTAATGATCCCAGTTTTCCCATTTACACTTCTCATCCCTTTTATCTAGCCTTACATCAACCTTTTATTTTGATTAAAAAGATCCCACATAAGAGATTAGTATACAAACTTAAAGCACACAGTATTGGGGGTTCAGTATTGATGTGGATAGAGAACTGGCTGGCAGACAGGAAGCAAAGAGTAGGAGTAAACGGGTCCTTTTCACAATGGCAGGCAGTGACTAGTGGGGTACCGCAAGGCTCAGTGCTGGGACCCCAGCTATTTACAATTTATATTAATGATCTGGATGAGGGAATTGAAGGTAACATCTCCAAGTTTGCGGATGACACTAAGCTGGGGGGCAGTGTTAGCTGTGAGGAGGATGCTAGGAGACTGCAAGGTGACTTGGATAGGCTGGGTGAGTGGGCAAATGTTTGGCAGATGCAGTATAATGTGGATAAATATGAGGTTATCCACTTTGGTGGCAAAAACAGGAAAGCAGACTATTATCTAAATGGTGGCCGATTAGGAAAAGGGGAGATGCAGCGAGACCTGGGTGTCATGGTACACCAGTCATTGAAAGTAGGCATGCAGGTGCAGCAGGCAGTGAAGAAAGCGAATGGTATGTTAGCTTTCATAGCAAAAGGATTTGAGTATAGGAGCAGGGAGGTTCTACTGCAGTTGTACAGGGTCTTGGTGAGACCACACCTGGAGTATTGCGTACAGTTTTGGTCTCCAAATCTGAGGAAGGACATTATAGCCATAGAGGGAGTGCAGAGAAGGTTCACCAGACTGATTCCTGGGATGTCAGGACTTTCATATGAAGAAAGACTGGATAGACTTGGCTTATACTCGCTAGAATTTAGGAGATTGAGAGGGGATCTTATAGAAACGTACAAAATTCTTATGGGGTTGGACAGGCTAGATGCAGGAAGATTGTTCCCGATGTTGGGGAAGTCCAGGACAAGGGGTCACAGCTTAAGGATAAGGGGGGAAATCCTTTAGGACCGAGATGAGAAGAAACTTTTTCACACAGAGAGTGGTGAATCTCTGGAACTCTCTGCCACAGAGGGTAGTTGAGGCCAGTTCATTGGCTATATTTAAGAGGGAGTTAGATGTGGCCCTTGTGGCTAAAGGGATCAGGGGGTATGGAGAGAAGGCAGGTACGGGATACTGAGTTGGCTGATCAGCCATGATCATATTGAATGGCGGTGCAGGCTCGAAGGGCTGAATGGCCTACTCCTGCACCTATTTTCTATGTATCTATGTATCTATGTATTAGCATTCCTGCCTTGCAACTCACTTCTAGTGAGCTGTACTGATGCTGTACACAGAAGGAACACGGCACACAGCACACGGCACACGGCACACAGCACACAGCATCAGACCAACAGTCGATCATCTTTTCATTTATTTTGATTTATTTAATTCCTATTTAATTCTCATTTCATTCTGCATTACCTGAGCCAAGAAAAACAAAAATTGATCAATTTGTTACTCTATGTGAAATCTTTAGGGACCACGACTCGCGGTTTGGCATTTGTGCCGGATGACTTAACTTGGGTTTTTCTGTTAAAACTTGTTAATAAAGTGATATCTCAAATGTAGACTTGTGTAAAAAAATCACAAAACATTGTGAATGAGATGTCAATATACAAAATGTTAATTGTAACATTAAAACGGAATATCTTTATTTGTTCTGTTGTGTGATTGACAATGGTGTACTTTTAACAATTCCATTGTACGGCAATAATTTTCCCGAATGCGATATCACTCTTGCCATCGGGTAGAAGGTACAGGAGTCTGAAAGCCATGAGCTCCAGGTTCAGGAACAGCTTCTTCCCAACAACCATCTGGCTATTGAACACTACAAACACCAACTAAACTTCAAACTATTAACTGTCTTAGTTGTATGAGGGATTTGGGCTTCGGTTGGATTTTGAACTATATTGGGGTTTTTCCATTTCTTGACCTTTTTTGTTTGCTTATTTTGTTATCTCTTCAGTACAGTGTTTGCAAAAGTATGACACTGCAAGTAAGAATGTTATTGTTCTGTTTCGCTACATATGAAAATTAATCACTCTTGCCTCACTTAACTCTTCACTACTTTGAAAGTCTCACTGAGAAATGTGACAGTGTTAATAATAAATGAAGAATGGAATTAGTAATTGGCAAATGAGAAGTTCCACGTTTGATTAATTAGATCCTTCACAAGGCTGAAAGTACCCGGGCCTGGTGGGGTACTTGATCTGACTGTACTCCTAAAACACATGCGTAACAACCGGCTGAAGGTTTTGCAGACATCTTCAGTCTCTCGTTACTGATGTTCCCCCCTGCCTTAAAAGGACTTCAATAATACCCGGCCAAGATAAGTATGGTGACGTGTCTCAATGATCACTGACCAGTGACACTGATGTCTGTAGATGAAGTGCTTTGATATGTTGGTTATGACACATCATCTCCGACCTTAGTAAGGGCTGGGCCCACTACAAATGTTCGACCGTCACATTGGATCAACGGGGATTGATTACAATATTGTTTGCAATGGATGAAATACATTTGGAGGCTGGAGGCATAGATTTGACAAAATATGTTGTATACTTGTTGGTACATGAAACCGTGTCGTTGAGATCAGACTATTTGACTAAACTGATTTCACACTTGACTGGGGAGAGACAGTGGGTAACACATAACACATTTAATTTGCCTATAGTTTCCGGTTTGGGGTGAGAGATTGCAACCTTCACGCAGTGAACTGTACTGCCGCTGTGCACACGGCATCAGGCCAAAATGGGAGATTAAATAGGAATTAAATAAATCAAAATAAAGGAAAAGCTGACCGACTTTTGGCCTGATGCCGTGTGCACAGCGGCAGTACAGTTCACTGCGTGAAGGTTTTTTGTTTGCTTATTTTGTTTGTTTCTTGACTCCCACACCTCCTCCCCAATCTTTGCACATCCCCAATCTTTTCCTCTCATCAATTTAATTTCATGTTTCATGTATTTTGTGTTTTTATGACTGTTGGTCAATTTCCCTCCTGGGATAAATAAAATTCTATTGCATCGTATTGTATCATAAATTCTTTCATGCTCCATGTTAAAAAAGACAGCTTAGTACTGACCTGTTTCAGACAGCTGAATCTCGTAACTTTGGTTGTATCAATACGATATGATACGAAACGATAGAACTTTATCCCATCCTAACTTATGGCTAGGTTACATTCAATTTCTAATGGTTAAATGACATTCATAAGTTTTAAATTAGTACACAGTGTGCACAGTTAAAATTGCAACTTTTGACGTAGTCCCTACACATTCATGGTGGTACAGCGGTACAGTTGTTGCCTTACAACACCAGAGACCCGGGTTTGATCCTGACTACGGATGCTGTCTGTCTCTCTGCTTCTAGAATCTGGAACATAGAACAGGCCATTCTAGCCCACAATGTCTATGTCGAACATGATGCCAAGACCAACTCTTATCTACCTGAGCACAACCCATATCCCTCAATTCCCTGCATATCCAAAAGCCTCTTAAACATCACTATCGTATCTGCCTCCACCACCACCACTCTCTGTAAAAAAGTTGCCCCGCACATCTCGTTTAAACTTTCCCCCCTCTCCCTGTAAACTATGTCCTTCAGCATTGTAATCTGTACACCTAACCTGGTTGATAAACACTGTAAAGGTTTCTGTCGGAGGCAAGGCTCTGCTGTGACTAGCACAAGAAGACACGTCCACCACTGAGTTATAGTTAAAGAGCATCTTTATTCAGCAATCACTGCTTTTTATAATTAAAGGTGACCTGGCCTCCGTCACGAGGCTCAGGCACGAGTTTCCACTAGATTACACAATCTAATTACTTGGCCTCCATCACGAGGCTCAGGCACGAGTTTCACAAGCTTCGACTTTAGATTACAAATATACTTATATTACATACAGTGGCTTGCAAAAGTTTTCATACCCCTTGAACTTTTCCACATTTTGTCACGTTACAAACACAAATGCAAATGTATTTTATTGGGATTTTATGTGATAGACCAACACAAAGTGGTGCATAATTGTGAAGTGGAAGGAAAATGATACATGGTTTTCAAATTTTTTTACAAATAAAAAACTGAAAAGTGTGGCGTGCAAAAGTATTCAGCCCCCTTTACTCTGATACCCCTAAATAAAATCCAGTGCAACCAATTGCCTTCAGAAGTCACCTAAGTAGTAAATAGAGTCCACTTTTGTGTAATCTAATCTCAGTATAAATACAGCTGTTCTGTGAAGGCCTCAGAGGTTTGTTAGAGAACATTAGTGAACAAACAGCATCATGAGGCCCAAGGAACACACCAGACAGGTCAGGGATAAAGTTGTGGAGAAGTTTAAAGCAGGGTTAGGTTATAAAAAAATATCCCAAGCTTTGAACATCTCACGGAGCACTGTTCAATCCATCATCCGAAAATGGAAAGAGTATGGCACAACTGCAAACCTACCAAGACATGGCCGTCCACCTAAACTGACAGGCCGGGCAAGGAGAGCATTGATCAGAGAAGCAGCCAAGAGGCCCATGGTAACTCTGGAGGAGCTGCAGAGATCCATAGCTCAAGTGGGAGAATCTGTCCACAGGACAACTATTAGTCGTGCACTCCACAAATCGGGTCTTTATGGAAGAGTGGCAAGAAGAAAGCCATTGTTCCGTTTGCAGTTTACCACAAGCCATGTGGGGGGGACAGCAAACATGTGGAGGAAAGTGCTCTGGTCAGATGAGACCAAAATTGAAGTTTTTGGCCTAAATGCAAAACGCTATGTGTGGCGGAAAACTAACACTGCACATCACCCTGAACACACCATTCCCACTGTGAAACATGGTGGTGGCAGCATCATGCTGTGGGGATGCTTTTCTTCAGCAGGGACAGGGAAGCTGGTCAGAGTTGATGGGAAGATGGATTTAGCCAAATAAAGGGCAATCTTGGAAGAAAACCTGTTAGAGCCTGCAAAAGACTTGAGACTGGGGCGGAGGTTCACCTTCCAGCAGGACAACGACCCTAAACATACAGCCAGAGCTACAATGGAATGGTTTAGATCAAAGCATATTCATGTGTTAGAATGGCCCAGTCAAAGTCCAGACCTAAATCCAATTGAGAATCTCTGGCAAGACTTGAAAATTGCTGTTCACAGACGTTCTCCATCCAATCTGACTGAGCTTGAGCTATTTTGCAAAGAAGAATGGGCAAAAATTTCAGTCTCTAGATGTGCAAAGCTGGTAGAGACATACCCCAAAAGACTTGCAGCTGTAATTGCAGCGAAAGGTGGTTCTACAAAGTATTGACTCAGGGGGGCTGAATACTTTTGCACGCCACACTTTTCAGTTTTTTATTTGTAAAAAAATTTGAAAACCATGTATCATTTTCCTTCCACTTCACAATTATACGCCACTTTGTGTTGGTCTATCACATAAAATCCCAATAAAATACATTTACGTTTGTGGTTGTAACGTGACAAAATGTGGAAAAGTTCAAGGGGTATGAATACTTTTGCAAGCCACTGTATATTACATTTCGTGTCCAGACATCACATCTCCCTCTTTACTTTACAGACATCACCGGCACTGACATTTATAGTATATACATGTTCCATATTGTATCAAGACAATACATCTCTCTCTTCACTTTAAAGATGTAAATGTCCGCCTTTTTACTTTAATTCTCATCTCCCCTGATATCCACTTTAAACTTAAAACTCTAGCAAAGGGCCTCTGTCAATTGCCTTCTGCTGCGACTGGGAGACTGGCTCCTACCTCTCGCTTTATCTCGGCTTCTGGGGACTAATTCTGGCCCCTGGGAGACGGGCTCCTCTGTCCAGGTTTTTCCCATCTGTGTGTCTGACTACAGATGGTTAATTCACGGCTATCCAGGGGTCTTTCCACTGCTACATGGGGTTCCACAGGCATACACGCGTCTACCCACGGCTACAGGGCTCTATCCTGAGCTACAGGGCTCTACCCTGGGTCAGATGCTTCGATGTGTCCTGACCTTACTCCCCCTTTATACGAACAAAACAGACTCAAACTAAGTTTGGCCTCGATGAGGGAGAAGAGAAGAGATAACAAACAGCCTGTCCAGACAAAACACTGATTACCCCATAATTAGGAAACACAAATCACCTGTGTAGACAGAACACTAATAACCCCAAGATACGGACACCCAGTTCTGTATTACTCTTACGTCCATTCCCCCCTTCTAATTCCCCCCGTCTTTTCTCGTGGCCTGTCCACCTCTATATCTCGTGGCCTATCCACTTCTCTCGTGGCCTGCCCACTTCTCTCGTGGCCTGCCCACTTCTATATCTCGTGACCTGTCCACCTCTATATCTCGTGGCCTGCCCACTTCTCTCGCGGCCGGGCTGACACTTCTTCTGGCCGGGCTCACTCCGTTTCGTCAGTATTGGCTACTGGCTCTGGCCCTGGCACTCACCCGACACCGGTGGTGGCTCCACAGCCCTGTTCCGACATTCCTTTACCTTTTCTCTCTCATCTATGGAGACTTGAGGCTTGATTCCCTCTACTTCTTTCGTTTTGTTTTTTACTTTGGCACCATGTAAAGGTTTTTGTCGGAGGCAAGGCTCTGTTGTGACTAGCACAAGAAGATACGTCCACCACTGAGTTAGAGTTAAAGAGCATCTTTATTCAGCAATCATTGCTTTTTATAATTAAAGGTGACCTGGCCTCAGTCTTGAGGCTCAGGCACGAGTTTCCACTAGATTACACAATCTAATTACCTGGCCTCCATCACGAGGCTCAGGCACGGGTTTCACAAGCTTCTCCTTTAGATTACACATATATTTATATTACATTTCGTGCCCAGACATCACAAACACAGCACCTGTACGAAAGGAAGGACATTTTGCTGTGTGTATGTTGTGTTGTGCGCAGTTTTGGTCTCCTAATTTAAGGTAGGACATTCTTGCTATTGTGGGAGTGCAGAGTAGGCTCAACAGGTTAATTCCCGGGATGGCGGGACTGACATATGATGAAAGAATGGGTCGACTGAGCTTGTATTCGCTGGAATATCCAAGTCACTCTGCATCCTCAATGCTATGAGAATTGAGGGTGACTTGGACAGGTTGGGTGAGTGGACTGATGCAGTTTAATGTGGATAAATGTGAGGTTATCCACTTTGGTGGCAAGAACAGGAAGGCAGATTATCATCTGAATGGTGTCAAGTTAGGAAAAGGGGAAGTACAACAAGATCTGGGTGTCCTTGTTCATCAGTCACTGAAAGTAAGTGTGCAGGTACAGCAGGCAGTGAAGAAAGTGAATGGCATGTTGGCCTTTATAACAAATTTAACAGACTGGTCATTCCTTCTTCTCCCTGCTGCTGTGAGGCAAAAGGTCCAGACATCTGCACCATCAGACGGAGCAACAACTCCTTCTCACTCTGCACTTTTGTTGTAGATTGACCGGTTGTGTTACTCCAGTACTTTGTGTCTTGTTTTGTAAACTGGCATCTGTGGTTCTTTGGGGATAAACCATTATTGCTAGTGTTATACGCAGTAGTACCAACATCTCCCTTTTTCCCTGAACTCATGTTGCCCCCTGGGAGTGCGGACCTTCCCTTGTGCGAGGGGTCACCCTCGCGAGTTGGCCCCTCATCCCCTCAACGTCCCTAAATCCCTCAGTATCGTCTGTCCCGCAGTTCCTCTGTGCCCCTCATCACCTCAGCGTGCCTCATTCCCTCAGTGTCCTCATTCCCTCAGTATCCACCAGACACTCAATAAGCAGCGGTCCCTCATCCCCTGAATGTACCTCATCCCCTCAATGTCCCTCATCCCCTCAATGTCCCTCATCCACTCAATGCCCCTCATCCACTCAATGCCCCTCATCCACTCAATGCCCCTCATCCACTCAATGCCCCTCATCCACTCAATGCCCTTCATCCACTCAATGCCCCTCATCCCCTCAATGTACCTCATCCCCTCAATGTCCCTCATCCACTCAATGTCCCTCATCCACTCAATGTCCCTCATCCATTCAAGTGTCCCTCAACATCGGTCAGTGTCCGGTGCTCCCTCAATGACCCTCAGTGTGGCCGTCCCTCAGTGACCAACTGACCCTCAGTGTCCTTCATTCGCTCAGTGACCAATGGTCATTAAAATCTTCCTCAAGTGTCCCTCATTTCTCTGTGTCCGGCTTGGCGCCAGTGTGTGTGTGTGTGTGGTGGGGGGGTCACGCGGGGCTCGTGGCCGGAGCGAACGGACAATCGCTTCGCACGAGCTGTCCTTCGCGCGCTGAAAACATTAGCAAATTTGCAGATGACACAAAGCTGGGTGGCAGTGTGAAATGTGAGGAGGATGCTATGAGGATGCAGAGTGACTTAGACAGGTTGGGTGAGTGGGCAGATGCATGGCAGATGCAGTTTAATGTGGATAAATGTGAGGTTATCCACTTTGGTAGCAAAAACAGGAAGGCAGATTATTATCTAAATTGTGTCAAGTTGGGAAAAGGGGAAGTACAACGGGATCTGGGGGCCCTTGTTCATCAGTCACTGAAAGTAAGCATGCAGGTACAGCAGGCAGTGAAGAAAGCGAATGGCATGTTGGCCTTCATAACAAGAGTAGTTGTGTATAGGAGTAAAGAGGTCATTCTGCAGCTGTATAGGACCCTAGTGAGACCACACCTGGAGTATTGTGTGCAGTTTTGGTCTCCAAACTTGAGGAAGGACATTCTTGCTATTGAGGAAGTGCAACGTAGGTTCACAAGGTTAATTCCCGAGATGGCGGGACTGTCATATGCTGAGAGAATGGAGCGGCTGGGCTTGTATACTCTAGAATTTAGAAGGATGAGAGGGTTTCTTATTGAAACATATAAGATTATTAAGGGTTTGGACACTCTAGAGACGGGAAACATGTTCCCGATGTTGGGGAAGTCCAGAACCAGGGGCCACAGTTTAAGAATAAGGGGTAAGCCATTTAGAACGGAGATGGGGAAACATTTCTTCACACAGAGAGTTGTGAGTGTGGAATTCTCTGCCTCAGAGGGCGGTGGAGGCCAGTTCTCTGGATACTTTCAAGAGAGAGCTAGATAGGGCTCTTAAAGATAGCGGAGTCAAGGGGATATGGGGAGAAGGCAGGAACGGGGTACTGATTGTGGATGATTAGCCATGAAAACATTGAATAGCGGTGCTGGCTCGAAGGGCCGAATGGCCTACTCTGTGCACCTATTGTCTATTGAAGCAAGGTTGTGTCCCAGCTCCCATGCTGTTCGGCATCGTCCTATCTGCAAGCAGAAGAGGGCGCTGCACTGCTAGCAGCCTGTTCGTTTTTTCTATCTTTTTAAAATTTTAGTTTGTCTAAATAGTTTGTTTGGGAGATTTCTTTCGTTTTTTATGTGGGGAGGGGGGTAGGGGAAGGGGGGACCCGCTTCCCAGTCACTCCCTGACTATTTCTCCGTGTCGCGCCCTCGCCCCCCTCCTCGAGGCCTACCAGCTGGATCGGAGCGTCCTTTCCTGCCGGAGACCGGGGATCGGACCAGAGCTTCGGCAGCAGCAGCGGATTCACCATGGAACGGGCGATACTGATGAAGCCGAATTTTGGTTAAAAATATAAGAAGATATTAAATTGGCTTCTGGGCTAGCTTACAGCTTATATTTAGTCTCAAATTAGGCTTGCCTCAGGTTGCGGTGTGTGAGATAATAAATCCTATAACATTGTCTCCCAAGTGACAAGCAGAGAGGAGAAGCTAGAGAGATCTCTTTGAGATAAGATGCCGTAAACCAAATGACCAATGTTTATGGGGGAGGAGGCGGTAAAGAAAGAGAGAAACAGCTAGTCATATCTTTGAAGTAAGATGCCATAAACCAAGTGTCCTATGTTTATGAGGGACCAAGTGACAGAGAGGAAGCAGCGAAAGAGCTAGGGTGATCTCTTTGAAGATAAAATGACCTAAAACAAATGGCCAATGTTTTTAGTATATCTTGTACCATGTAAACAAAAGGCCTTTGATGTGATGCATTCTGTGGAAACCTTTTCCTGTACCTCTGACCATGACTAATGTCTGTGGAATGTGCTAAGGGGACAAAAAAAACCCTATTTAAGGCAATGTAATTCTGTTGTTCAGAGAAGTGGACTGAGGACAGTCGAGTGTCTACATTGGTCACTTGACTGGAGTTCTCCCTCCCTTCCATCGGCCGATAATAAGTAAAGTTGTGAACTGGTCTACCAAACAGTTTGTGTGGTGTCTGTTTATTAAGAAGCGAACCTGGTTTAGTTGTTAAGAAAAGTAGCTTTTTCATTGGCGTAGTTATGCAGGCCTCGCTGGGACCACATCAACAGCTGACTGTGCAAGAGGTTGCAGAGGTTGCCGGGATTGGAAGGGAGATAACTGAGCTCTTTCGGCCCCCTTGTAAGACCGACTCCCTAGAAACTCCTGGGAACGTCTGTGATCCTTCATCAGACATTGCATTGGTTCCCTGCCGAGGTTCTTAGAAGCAGACAAAGGTGAGACCAGTTGGCTTTATATGGGGTTTTTTTAAGTAGGGATTGT
The DNA here is from genome assembly GCF_010909765.2 of Amblyraja radiata. Classification (NCBI taxonomy): domain Eukaryota; kingdom Metazoa; phylum Chordata; class Chondrichthyes; order Rajiformes; family Rajidae; genus Amblyraja; species Amblyraja radiata. Next base: position 18,029,657 of record NC_045994.1, read on the forward strand.
GTGTGTATTTTTAAGACAGAATTGTGCATGTATTTTTAAGAAGGGCTTGTGTATATTTTTAAGAAGGACTTGAGCGGTTTCTCTTTCTATCTCTCTTTGTTTTCTCTTTTTTATCTCTCTCTACTAAGGGCTCATCGGCCTCATTGAGACATCCGTGATTTGTCGGGTTGAGATACGGGGGGTGAGGTGTGCGTCTGGCTTATTGAGACATCCGCAGAGTTGTCGGATTGAGAAATAAGTGGCGTGGTATATTAAGTTTAAAACGTCTGCCAGGTTGAGACACTGGGGTCTCGGTTATCGAGTTGGCCTCGTTGAGACACTTGGGTCGTATATTAAAGGGTTAAAAAGTCAGCCAAATTGAGAAACTGGGGTCTCGAGTAGCGAGTCGGCCTGGTTGATATATTTGGAACGATTCGGAATTAAGAAGTCTGTTTTCTCTCTCTTTCTATCTATCTATGGGGAATGCTCTGGATAACAGTCCAACATATGTGTTATTTGAATCCTAAGTATAATAAGAAATTTAGAATGTTAAGTTACGAGTTGACCAAACGGTTAGGGGATGAAGCTTGGCCAGTAGGGGGCACATGGAATGTAGAGACAATTATATGGGAAAGGAAGGCAGGAAAGGAATGGAAGAAAGGAATTAAAACATGGAAAGCAGAAGCAGTGAAGAAGCATGATGAGAGTATAGAGTTTGAAGTTGGATGGATACTGTATGTAAGAAGGGGATAGAGTTAAGAAACAAGGATAGCACTCGGAAAGGATGAAACGTATTGCAACTAGAATGCCAGTGGGCAGAGGAACAAGAGAAAAGAATTAAAACTGGTTACCAAACTCGCAGAACTGGGTCTCTGCGCATCCCTCTGCAACTGGATCCTCGACTTCCTCGTCCACAGACCACAGTCTGTTCGTATTAGTGGAAATGTGTCAGCCTCAATAACAATCAGCACGGGAGCACCTCAAGGCTGCGTGCTCAGCCCCCTGCTGTACTCACTCTATACCCATGACTGCGTAGCGAACCACAGTGCGAACTCCATCATCAAGTTCGCTGACGACACCACTATTGTGGGGCGTATCACTGATGGGGATCGAGCAACTGTCCATATGGTGCCAGCGCAATAACCTGGCCCTCAACACCAGCAAAACCAAGGAACTGATTGTGGACTTTGGAAGGAGTAGGAGGGGGACCCACAGCCCCATTTATATCAACGGGTCGATGGTTGAAAGGGTCAAGAACTTCAAATTCCTGGGCGTGCACATCTCTGAAGATCTTTCCTGGTCCGAGAACACTAACGCAATTATCAAAAAAGCTCATCAGCGCCTCTACTTCCTGAGAAGATTACGGAGAGTCGGATTGTCAAGGAAGACTCTCTCTAACTTCTACAGGTGCACAGCCGAGAGCATGCTGACCGGTTGCATCGCGGCTTGGTTCGGCAATTTGAGCGCCCTGGAGAGGAAAAGACTACAAAAAGTAGTAAACACTGCCCAGTCCATCATCGGCTCTGACCTTCCTTCCATCGAGGGGATTTATCGCAGTCGCTGCCTCAAAAAGGCTGGCAGTATCATCAAAGACCCACACCATCCTGGCCACACACTCATCTCCCTGCTACCTTCAGGTAGAAGGTACGGGAGCCTGAAGACTGCAACAACCAGGTTCAGGAATAGCTACTTCCCCTCAGCCATCAGGCTATTAAACCTGGCTCGGACAAAACTCTGATTATTAGCAACCACTTTCTGTTATTTGCACTACCAGTTTATTTATTCATGTGTATATAAATTTATATCATGGTATATGGACACATTTATCTGTTTTGTAGTAAATGCCTACTATTTTCTGTGTGCTTAAGCAAAGCAAGAATTTCATTGTCCTATACAGGGACACATGACAATAAACTCACTTGAACTTGAACTTGAACTTGAAAAGACAAACGAGGGGAGAAACAGGTGGGTACACAAAATTGCTGGGGAAACTCAGCGGGTGCAGCAGCATCTATGGAGCGAAGGAAATAGGCGACGTTTCGGGCCGAAACCCTTCTTCAGACTGATGGGGGGTGGGGGGGGGGAAAGAAAGAAGGAAAAGGGGAGGAGGAGCCCGAGGGCGGGCGGATGGGAGGGTGGGAGGAGACAGCTAGAGGGTTAAGGAAGGGGAGGAGACAGCAAGGGCTAGCCAAATTGGGAGAATTCAATGTTAATGCCATAAGGACGCAAGGTCCCCAGACGGAATATGAGGTGCTGTTCCTCCAATTTCCGCTGTTGCTCACTCTGGCAATGGAGGAGACCCAGGACAGAGAGGTCGGATTGGGAATGGGAGGGGGAGTTGAAGTGCTGAGCCACCGGGAGGTCAGGTAGGTTATTGCGGACTGAGCGGAGGTGTTCGGCGAAACGATCGCCCAACCTACGCTTGGTCTCACCGATGTAAATCAGCTGACATCTAGAGCAGCGGATGCAGTAGATGAGGTTGGAGGAGATGCAGGTGAACCTTTGTCGCACCTGGAACGACTGCTTGGGAGGAGGAGATGCAGGTGAACCTTTGTCGCACCTGGCACGACTGCTTGGGAGGAGGAGATGCAGGTGAACCTTTGTCGCACCTGGAACGACTGCTTGGGAGGAGGAGATGCAGGTGAACCTTTGTCGCACCTGGCACGACTGCTTGGGAGGAGGAGATGCAGGTGAACCTTTGTCGCACCTGGAACGACTGCTTGGGAGGAGGAGATGCATGTGAACCTTTGTCGCACCTGGAACGACTGCTTGGGAGAGGAGATGCAGGTGAACCTTTGTCGCACCTGGAACGACTGCTTGGGAGAGGAGATGCAGGTGAACCTTTGTCGCACCTGGAACGACTGCTTGGGAGGAGGAGATGCAGGTGAACCTTTGTCGCACCTGGAACGACTGCTTGGGAGAGGAGATGCAGGTGAACCTTTGTCGCACCTGGAACGACTGCTTGGGAGGGAGTTGCAGGTGAACCTTTGTCGCACCTGGAACGACTGCTTGGGAGGAGATGCAGGTGAACCTTTGTCGCACCTGGAACGACTGCTTGGGAGGAGATGCAGGTGAACCTTTGTCGCACCTGGAACGACTGCTTGGGAGGAGATGCAGGTGAACCTTTGTCGCACCTGGAACGACTGCTAGGGAAACAGGTGATGGTGAGAAACAGGTGATGGTTAGTAAAAATAAACCCAGTACTGGTAAATCCTCTGGAGGAGACTTCATGCCTGGCATGACGACCCTATTTGGTAATGAAGATGAGGCGTTCGATAATCTTGGGAGATGTCCACCTCCCTATGCCCTACCAGTAGCAATGGCATCCTTACCTGGGACAGTTCCGTCAGTAACATCCCTATACCTTGAAGTTCTGACCTTACAAAGCTCCCCAGGATTGGGAGCAGGGGAATGCCTTTCTGTGCGTAATTTGTTTAAGGCATTGATGCTGCCAGAACAGCTGGTCATTATTAAATGTACTGCACACACTGGTGCTGGGGACCCTATAGCAAAAGGCAATGCGTTGCCGATAGTGTATCCAAACAGGGCAGCCTGTACATCCAAATGCGTAGTGACAGCAGCTAAACAGATGCTAGCAAATAGAACGGTCCTGCCAAACATGAAGGAGGTATGTACATTACAGAGGGACGCCTCTCATATATAAAAATAACTATGGAAACAAGAGGGCTGTGCCATTGATTCAGCACACCCCGCTTGGACAAGTTGGTGTATACGATACATTTTTACCCGTCTTACCCATGCTGGTAAGGAGGGAATGATAGGATAACAAAGGAAATGTGGTGGCACCCGAAAATTTGATAAGAGGCACTGAAGCAGGCCTCTAATGTAAAAGTTGCCAATGAAGTAATCCAGGCAAACCAACTAAGATACCCTCAGGGGTGACGCCAATGCCATCACGATCGTTTGAATGCATATAGATTGATTTTATTGAAATACCAAGGGCCCAGTGTTATAAATATTGCTTAGTGATTTTAGATTTATTTAGCAGGTGGAGTGAAGCTCTTCCAACCACTAATAATACTGCTGAAACTACAGTAACATTGTTGTTAATCCCAGGTTTGGCCTACCTACTGTCATAAGCTCAGACAATGGTACTCATTTTAACCACTATTAATAAGGAAATATGTGCACATTTTAATATTCAACTGCAATTTCACTGTATACACCACCCACAGGCATCTGGGATGGTGGAAAGAGTCAATGGGGATTGCAAAACAAAATTACCCCGGAGGTAAATCCTTTTTCTGACAGGCAACTATGTTATAAAAAAAATTGGGGATGAAGGAAAATTTGATGGAGAAATGAGGATAAGGTAGGGAGACTGAAAAGTCACGGGGAGTCTGACTAATCATGATCTGGATCAATGTCCAATTAGGGTTAGGTAACCAGGATTTTGGTAAACAGAAGTCTTGTCAGAAAAAGGGAAAGTAAATTACAAAGAGATGTCTTTGAAGATGAAATATTATATACTGCTGGTAAAACAATGTTTTTGTATATATACTGCTGGTAAAACAATGTTTTTGTATATGTACTGCTTGTAAAACAAGGTTTTTTGTAATGTGGAATGTGTGAAATTCAAAGCAATGAGCAAAGTTGTGTGTCACTTTAAGAAGTTTGTCCTTTAAAATGCAAATGGACAGTTTATGGTGTGCTCCGTTAAGAAACAGGCATGAATGGGGGGGCGGAGCTATACTCGAATGATAAAATGTGTTGGTTGATTATAAATCTTTTGAACCAAGTTTAAAAAAGACTCATCCCGATTAAAGTGTTAAATGAGATTGGAAATGTCAAAATTACAGAGAAAAAGAAAATGTATTATTGATTACTGATTCTGAGTGAGTTCTTTTGGGAAAGGTTGTTTTGATATGATAACAGAGGTTTTCTTTTAAAACGCAAATGAAGCAAGATTACTGTTTGCAAGCAAACAAAAAGATGTTGAAGCATGGGCTGTGTGAGGGAAATGAAGGTACATGAAAAATTGTCTTATGACTTACAAAAGGGGGTTTGAGGGAACTCACAATGAGGGATGAAAGGTGAGAAGATAAAGTAGATTGGGGAAGAGAACATATTTGGCGAATTGAATATTCAGGTGGAGAGAGCCTCTTCGGATATTATCGAATTAAAGAATAAATTCAAAGGGAAGTGTTAGGAAGGAACTGGAGATGCTGGCGGATCAAAGGTGGACAAAAGTGCTGGAGAAACTCAGCTGGGAACAAGATTTACAACTTTTTATTGATACAGGAAAAGCTGTTGTGTCCACCCCCTGGAGAGTGGGGGGGAAGCCACTTACAGGCCCTGGGCAATTAACTAATTATGTATGGACGGCAATTAACCCATGTCTTGCCAGATCTACATTCCCAGGTTGGAGGAGTTTTTGCTGGAAACCAGTGACCAAGGCCATAAAAGCTATACGATGATGGTGCTGGGACAAGAAGAAATTGAGATTGTGTTGAAAAGAACAACCAAGTGTTGATAACAACATGAACTGCTGTAAAGATTGAAGATCATCGTCGCTGGATACATTTGATTGACTGTGAACAGTTTGTGGAAACAAGGACGATGAGCTATTGATGCTCCCTTTATTCTGGGGTGGCCCAGCCCACATGGACTGAACTTTCTTCAGACTGGCAAGCTTGTGGACTAACCCACATTCAAAGGATGGTACACACCTTTTAAACAAGATTGAAGTCAAACATGACAAGCGCAGCAAAGATATCCTGACTACAGACTACTGACTACAGACAGTAAGAGGTCTGCAAAGGCCAGTTAAATCTACCTGTTTTTGCCACAACCAAGGCACTGGTGTATATTTAGGACACAGTATATTTGTGACAGGGCATTGTTATGTTGCAAATGCAGTGCCACACAAGAGAAGCATGAACCAGTTACACCAGCACACGGGGAATTCCAAGCGAAGCCGAATAAAGGCTGAGCAATTTTTATGATCCTTTTCCTGTCCTATGGTAGTATCTTAGTGTCACGTCCGGGGGAGGTTGGTGGCCATTTAAAATGTTTGGAGGGACTTGTGGAACAATTGTCCACTATGAATTGATTGTGTTACTAGTGTACTATTAATTTGTCAGATGAGATGCTTATGGTCTTTCGTATGTACTCAGCAAGGACTGTAGTTATCAAAATTTTGATAAAAGGATGGAATGATGAAGCTGAATTTTGGTTAAAAATATAAGAAGATATTAAATTGGCTTCTGGGCTAGCTTACAGCTTATATTTAGTCTCAAATTAGGCTTGCCTCAGGTTGCGGTGTGTGAGATAATAAATCCTATAACATTGTCTCCCAAGTGACAAGCAGAGAGGAGAAGCTAGAGAGATCTCTTTGAGATAAGATGCCGTAAACCAAATGACCAATGTTTATGGGGGGGAGGCGGTAAAGGAAGAGAGAAACAGCTAGTCATATCTTTGAAGTAAGATGCCATAAACCAAATGGTCTATGTTTATGAGGGACCAAGTGACAGAGAGGAAGCAGCGAAAGAGCTAGGGTGGTACACAAAATTGCTGGGGAAACTCAGCGGGTGCAGCAGCATCTATGGAGCGAAGGAAATAGGCGACGTTTCGGGCCGAAACCCTTCTTCAGACGATGCTGCTCCATAGATGCTGCTGCACCCGCTGAGTTTCCCCAGCAATTTTGTGTACCTTCGATATTCCAGCATCTGCAGTTCCCTTTTGAACAAAGAGCTAGGGTGATCTCTTTGAAGATAAAATGACCTAAAACAAATGGCCAATGTTTTTAGTATATCTTGTACCATGTAAACAAAAGGCCTTTGATGTGATGCATTCTGTGGAAACCTTTTCCTGTACCTCTGACCATGACTAATGTCTGTGGAATGTGCTAAGGGGATAAAAAAAAACCCTATTTAAGGCAATGTCATTCTGTTGTTCAGAGAAGTGGACTGAGGACAGTCGAGTGTCTACATTGGTCACTTGATTGGAGTTCTCCCTCCCTTCCATCGGCCGATAATAAGTAAAGTTGTGAACTGGTCTACCAAACAGTTTGTGTGGTGCCTGTTTATTAAGAAGCGAACCTGGTTTAGTAGTTATAAAAGTAACTTTTTCAATACCTACCTGGTTCGCCATGTGAAGCTCCGGAGCGTTGGGCCTGCAGCGTCAACATCGTGAGCTGTGGTTCATGGAGCTCCCAGCGCGGGAAGCGCTGAGCAACATCGCGGAGTCCCTGGGGCCCTTTGCCGAGGGCCGCCAGAATGAATCTCCGCCCAGCGCAGCCTGGGGACATCGGGAGCCGCGGACTCTGGTGGGAAGTGGCCGTTTTGGAGGTCCAAGTCGCTAAGGTTGTCCTCCAGTCCCGACGTCGGAGTTCCATCATCCCGGCGAGTGGGCCTGAGCGCCAGGCTGCCCGTAGCGGCGCCTGCAGAGGGCTCCGGAGGCCCCGACCACGGGTGAACATCGAGGAAGATGACTGACTTTGGTGCCTTCCCTCACAGTGGGAAACGTTTTGATTCTGCTGTGTGGGGATGTTTTATGTTGGACTCTATTGTGTGTTGTGTTCTTTATTTTATTGTATGGCTGTATGCAAAAACAAATTTCAGACAATGAAGTGCCATCGTATCGTATCTGCCCTCGGTCCTTTGTCTTCGCAACTGACACAGAAGGAGCGCATCTTCACACTAGAAGCAACAGGAACCTCTTCATTCTAGCAACACTGAAAGCCAAGACCAAAGTAAGATCTGAGCTTATAAATGTTCAACGGTTCTTTATTAATCATATTTACCGAGCTAAAGTGAAATTCATTTCTGTATACAGTTTAATATATGTATCACCATACATAATCACTATGACAAATCTTAAATAAGCACCTCGGATACGGTACAAGTGTATAACATAATAATAATAATAATAATAATAATAATAATAATATCTTTTATTGTCATTGCACGTCAGTGAAACGAGATTTAGTGTGCAGTTCCACTGATGTACAAGAAAGGTAAATAAATACAATACATAAATAAGCAAGCTGAATTGATTGACGTGACCATCTGAGGGAGACTGTCCAAAGGGGGTGGGTGGGGGGGGGGCACTCATTAGGGCCGGTTCAGAGCCGCTAAAGCTCTTGGGATAAAACTGTTCCTGAGTCTGGAGGTTCGGGCGTAGAAGGCCTTGTAACGTCTGCCGGAGGGAAGTAGTTGAAACAGACCGTGGCAGGGGTGTGATGAGTGACAGGGGTGTGATGAGTGGCAGGGGTGTGATGAGTAGTAGATTGAGATAATGGACAGAGAGGCCAGGTTTGGTGACATTTTTAAAGTCTCAGTTTGTAGGTGCAGGGTTGTTGTATTGGCGAGGTGAAGCTGGGGGATGTTGTTCCCAAAGTCTGCATTTATTCCGCAGTCAATGTTACTAAAACAGATGATGTTGTCTTTGTGCCGTATTATTAGTGGGATCTAGCTAAATTCAGGGAAAGTGGGGAGGGGGATTCACCAACCTAGGATCTACGGTGACTGTCAGCCACTCTCTGGATGAGGAAACTAATTCACGTACAGTAAACCACCTTCCTCTACAGCACCCACCTTCAGGAGACTAAGCAAGTGGACATGGAAGAACAGGAAACTCACAATGAAGACCAAGGTAACTTTCTACAACGCGTGAGTGTTGAGCACGTTACTGTACAGCAGTGAAGCTTGGGTGACTTACCTCCATCAAGAACGGTAAATGAATGGGAGAGGACCGAGAGGGGACCCGGCGGTGGGCAGCCTCGGACGGGCCCGCGGTGGGTGCCGGAGGTCGGTTTAGGAGTGAAGTGGAGAACAAAATGGGAACGTCGGAACCAGGGCAGATCTTCAGAGATATGAACGCCCAGGAACTTGAAGCAGGATCTTGGAACATAACTTTCTCCACCACTGTCCCATCAATGAAGTCAGGTTTGTGGATCTGCGGCTTTCTCCTGAGGTCAACAAATAGCTCTGTGGTCCTGCGGACATTGAGAACAAAACGTCTGCACTGGCAGCATTCCCTCAGATTATCAATCTCTCTCCTGTACTCTGACTCATCATTATCCATCATTTGTCCAACAACGGTAGTATCGTTGGTGAAATTTAAAGAAGGCATTGGAATGGTCTGGGTGTGCAGCCCTGGTCATAGAGCAGGGGACCGAGCACACAGCCTTGAGCTGGTCCTGTGTTGGTTATAGAGGAGGAGGTGTTGCCCGTTTGTGCGGATTGTGGTCTGCTGATGAAGAAATTGAAGATCCAGTTGTACAGGATTGAGCAAAGACATGGTTAACGAGATGTGTGAGGACATCCAGGACAGATCTTCAGAGATAGGGACAACCAGGAACTTGTAACATAATATTCTCCACCGCTGTCCCATGAATGAAGACAAGTTTGTGAATCATCGACTTTCCTCTCCTGAGGTCATCGACCATCTGCCATGTTTCCTGTGATTGACCAGAGGACAATATCTGAAGAGACGGCCATGGACCAGGGCTGGCACGCAGAAGCTTCATCACACCTGACCCTGCTGTGTTACTGAGGAAGATCTGATGTCACTGGAAATGTGGAGCTGATCCTCTGTAAACTGCCCTCAGTAGAAGACCATGATGGAGATATGTTTTTAGAGCTCGGCTGTCAGCGAAGGTGGAACAGAAAACTGCTGGAGGAACTCAGCGGGTCAGGCAGCATCTGCGGAGGAAATGGACAGATGACATTTGGATCGAGACCCTTCTTGTCTCCATTTACCAGGTCGGTTTCTGATGACAGGAAATGGCCAAGATTGACGATCATCATGAACTTACATGTCAGATGCTTGAAGATCCTGAAGACCCAATCTTGGTCCACGTTCTCTGCGAACTTCCACACCTGGCGCTGGAGAAGCTGTAGAGGAACAACTTGGTGGGATTTCTTAGGGCGCTGGATCTCCTCCAGATTGTTTGAAGGTGGGTGCCGGAGGTCGGTCGAGGACACGACTCCGAGAGGACATTTCATCTGCGGAGGGATTGGACAGACAATGGTTTTGATCAGGAATCTTCAAGACTCCATTCTTGTCTCCATTTACCAGGTCGGTTTCTGATGATAGGAAATGGCCAAGATTGATGATCACCGTGGACTTGAATGACAGAAGATTGAAGCCACTCAAGATCGGACTCGGCCCGCATTGGCCACGAACAAGAACAAACCTGGCAGCCGAGACAAGTGACAAGTACGGGTCCTCGGTAGGTCCCCCCCCCCTATCGTGTCCACTGAATGCACCTCACACCCTGCATCTGTCCAAACTGTCATATGCTGAGATAATGGAGCGGCTGGGCTTATATACTCTGGAGTTTAGAAGGATCTTTCTTATTGAAACATATAAGATTATTAAGGGTTTGGGTACGCTAGAGGCAGGAAACATGTTCCCGATGTTGGGGGAGTCCAGAACCAGGGGCCACAGTTTAAGAATAAGGGGTCGGCCATTTAGAACGGAGATGAGGAAACACTTTTTCACACAGAGAGTTTAGTTTGTGGAATTCTCTGCCTCAGAGGGCGGTGGAGGCCGGTTCTCTGGATGCTTTCAAGAGAGAGCTAGTTAGGGCTCTTAAAGATAGCGGAGTCAGGGGAGAAGGCAGGAACGGGGTACTGATTGTGGATGATCAGCCATGATCACATTGAATGGCGGTGCTGGCTCGAAGGGCCGAATGGCCGCTACTCCTGCACATATTGTCTATGTATCTGTGTACTTCTTCCACCTCTCACCTTTCTCTGCCCTTTGATTTGCTTTGGGTTTGCAAACCAATGATAGCTGTTGAGTTGCTGGTGTTAAGCAAGAGGGTGAACGTGATTGAATGTTGATCTTGACCAAAGATCACAGAGCGATAGAATCTTTGCTCTTGACTCTTCTCTTCCCGCCAACGGTGCGGCCCATGCGCGCGCGCGCCTGCCTGCCTCTCCCGCGCCGTGCGTGCCCACTGCCGTGCGTGACGTGCGTGCCCACTGCCGTGCGTGATAACTGCCGTGCGTGACGTGCGTGCCCACTGCCGTGCGTGATAACTGCCGTGCGTGATAACTGCCGTGCGTGATAACTGCCGTGCGTGACGTGCACGCCCACTGCCGTGCGTGATGTGCACGCCCACTGCCGTGCGTGACATGACGTGCGCGGGCTGGGGAGATCTCGCGAGGAGTGGCGCCGCTTGGACGGACTGTCGGTCGGACGGAGAGGGAAGGTTGGTGGTGGCTCAAGATGGCGGAGGGTGACAGCGGGAGTGAGCGAGGCGGCGGCGGCGGTGGAGGTGGCGGCGGGGGAGGTGGAGGAGGCGGGGGAGGCGGCCTCTTGTTGCAGCAACAGCAGCAGGAGACACAGGAGCTGGCCTCCAAGCGGGTGGACATCCAGAACAAGCGCTTCTACCTGGACGTGAAGCAGAATGCTAAAGGCCGCTTCATCAAGATCGCCGAGGTGGGCGCGGGAGGCAACAAGAGCCGGCTCACGCTCTCTATGGCGGTGGCGGCCGAGTTCCGCGACTACCTGGGCGACTTCATCGAGCACTACGCGCAGCTCGGCCCGTCGGACACGGACTCGGCCGCCGGCCTGGCATCAGACGAGCCGCGGCGAGCGCTCAAGAGCGAGTTCCTGGTGAGGGAGAACCGCAAGTACTACATGGACCTGAAGGAGAACCAGCGCGGCCGCTTCCTGCGCATCCGCCAGACCTTAAATCGAGGCCCCGGCTTAGGTGGGACGCAAGGCCAGACCATCGCCCTGCCGGCGCAAGGCCTGATCGAGTTTAGAGACGCGCTGGCCAAGCTGATCGACGACTACGGCGTGGACGACGAGCCGTGCGGCCAGGCCGAGCTGCCAGAGGGCACGTCCATCACTGTGGACAGCAAGCGCTTCTTCTTCGACGTGGGCTCCAACAAGTACGGCGTGTTCATGCGGGTGAGCGAGGTGAAGCCGTCGTACAGAAACTCCATCACCATCCCGTACAAAGCCTGGTCCAAGTTCGGCAGCGCCTTCAGTAAGTACGCCGAGGAGATGAAGGAGATCCAGGACAAGCATCGGGACAAGATGCTCTTCGAGAGGCGAGCCGACGAATCGGATGGCGAAGATGTGGACGACGATTGAAGCTATTCAGTAAGAGAAGAAGAAACAAAAAAAAAGAAAATAAGAGCAAATTGTGTCGATTGAGAAGTTTAAAAAAAATTAACGAGTAAATTGGTGTGTCGATTGCAAAGAAAGACGTTTTAAAAATCTTTAAAAAGAACAAATTGGGTCGATTGCAAAGAAGATTTACAAAAATAAAACCTCGAGAAAATGTTTTGAATAGTATTTTTTGGGAAACGCAGTTACATAAGTGAAAATGCATCTTCTGAGGAGTGGAAACGACTTGCAATGGTATATGTATGCAAATTTGTGAAGGGAAAGAAATGGAGCAAGTTCTTCTGGAAGATGTTGGATGAACGATTCATTGCGAAATACACACTGTTATTTGTGGAAAAGCGTCGTATCACTGAACCATCAGCAATTCAGAAAAGAAAAGATTTGTTGGCACAACCAAAAGTTTTACAGGAAGAGAAAAAAACTACAAACCTCCACATGGAGTGAAAATGATTTGGAGAGCCACCACGAAGGCCCTGAAGCCAGCAACACTTCAAAAAAGTTCTTTTCGTATATTTAAAAAGTTCTTATGGAAGTTTTTTTAATTATTTTAAATACTGGACAATCAAGAGTCATTTTTAAAATTTGTTTTCATTCTAAATATTTCAAATATATTTGATAAAACTGTTGTTTCTGATGTAGAAAATTAATGTTTTTAAATAGAAACAAATGAAGGCTTGACTAATTCAATAGCAGAATACAGTGCTAGTTTCACATGAAATCTACTGCCAGGGTTTGCATACAGATTGACTGCAGCTCATCCATTTGAAAGTAATGTCCCATTTTGTTTTGTGTTTTGTTTAGCTGTAGTGCATCCCCCCAGTATTTTTGGCAGTGTTATGTGCATCCTGTAACATCATTGCAGTATAAATCATCAGCAGAAATTCTGCTAGTGTGAACTTGTTACCCTGTAGTAGAGACTGCTTGTAACTAGCCCCGGTGCTATTGTCGACAACAAATGACATGTCGAGCCTTGTTAAGAGATGCTCAATGGAGTGTTTCTGTTTTACTTTTATTTTAAGTCAGTTATCCACGACGTACAATCTGACTTTTCCAGACTTGAGAATGTGCATTTGCTTTTAAGTAGAATAATTGTATAAAAAAAAATTCACAATGAACCACAATTTCCCAAGAAACATTATTTATGTACACAAAATTGTTAGCTATTGGGCAGAATAGATGAGAACTAAAATTATTTACCTAACAAACACCGGCACTAAGGAAAAGGGTCGTACAGCTCTGCTGTTTTTTTCCATTTAAATCGTGCAGGAATTTAGGCTTTTAATGTTATTTTTTTAAGCTGTCTATTTATTTATTAGAAACAGTAATTATATTTTGCAGTATTTTCCCCTTTAAAGGCTCCGGACTATGCTATTAGAGCAAATAACGAGCATTTTCCTGCCGATTGACCCAAGTAGCCGGTGAGTCTGATATAAGCATTCAATACACATTTGAAAATTATTGAATTATATGTGCATCCATTATAGACCACTCATTATTCTTTATCCACAATTTAATTTTATGCCATTCAATATACCCCTACATGAGCTGTCAAAGTTGTGACGTGTTATTCAATTGTGTTTAAACTGAGTCGGGTGGGGAAGGGGATGGTGTTGGTGCATTAAAGGGGAGGAATTAAAGCCAGGATGTTCAGATATCACTTTTGCAATCAAACAGCTTTCAGTTTGAATGTGTGCTGATGTAAACAATATCTGGACTGAAAAAAAATAAGTAACCTCTTGCCAGCAAGCATTCAAGGATAACTGGGAGAAGCTGCTAGGCAAATATTGTTTGTGTGTGTGTGTATAGATATATAATTCTGTTGTGGATGGGAATATCTCCACCAGATACGGTCCTTTACACTTTGCATATTTTGGTTTTGTGTGCTATTAAATTCATGGGTGAAGGAAAATGAGAAAGTAGATTGGAGTCTTCATAACCTGGTTGTGGCTTGTAAATTACACGAGATAGTATGCAACTTCTAAGCTGTATAAAATGTCACCTGTGTTGAGCATAGTAATCCACACCTGTTTGGAGTCGTTTCAATGTGCTGTAAGAGTTGGCTGGTTCAAACATGATTAGTTGGGTCGATGAAATAGACTCTTGATGTAAGGAGGAAATTTAGCGGAGAGCTTTGGAATACAAAACATGCAGCTTGGTAATCTTTGTTCGAAGGAGAATTTATAGCCAGTTTATTTGTTGAGTTTTCTGATTATCTGCTTATTCAGTGTGTGGTGTCTTTGTTTTTAAAACTTATTAGAAATTAAAATATACAAAGTGAAAGGTCCTGTTATGCTCCACAGTGAAGAAAATATTTCTGGAGGCATGGTGCAGTGCCTCTATAACTTTGAAATGGGTTTTGAGTGTTTCCATGTGACAGTAAAGCTGCTGTTCCTTGCAGCCTTTATCACTTTGCTGTGATTGCATATGTGAACAAATATTTTAATTCTTCACTGTCGATAATTAATTTAAAAAAAGCTTTTGTTAATGTTGAGTTTTTAACTTCGTCCTGCTTTTGTAGACGCGTATAGGATATTTTTTACAAATTAATGTAGATTCATTTTAAGGTCTTTTGTAAATTAAGACTTGCTGACAATTGAGCCTTTTGGCTTTTTTCTCCATTGTGGCTAATGATTTGCAAGCCAATCAAGCCAGGTTGATAACATTCCATGTTTTTTTAGGCATTGCCATGTTATAGGTGCTGGAAGAACAGATACAGGCAAGCATGAAGTTTGAAATCCTTGCTTGTTTTAGTCGATGCAACCAAAAACATTCGTTGTTCTATTTTTATAAAAGCGAAGAGCACTAACTGGGGAAATGAAAGCTTGGAGATTTATGACGTGGGGACTGGAGCTTTCCTGGACATGGCATGGGAATACAATCAGAATCCAGTTCTTGATCTTCATTTTATAATCTTTAGTATACGTTGGACTTTGTACAAACCTCTCTTTCCCAATTCCCAGTGAGTGACCATTCAGACCATGTCTGCAGAAGTAGTAGGAACAGTAATTCTAGCACAGATGGGTTTGATCTTTTTTTGGAAGTGCTGTTTTGACCTCAGGTCAACGTGGCTGCATAGAAATAGAATGGTTTGGACTTATCTGCTTTTAGGTGAAACCTATTCAATTTGCTGACATGAGCCATCAGTCAAAGCATTTAGAAGAAGTTCAGTTTGAAGGATATTAAACTTACGATGATGGGAAGTAATTGCAGAAAGAAACCATCTGGTTAGCTGTGGGACTTGCAGAGGGAAACTTGACTATTTCACATTTGTCCCACTTCCAGTACAGACCAGTTCAGACGTCATGCACAGTTCAGAACATTAACTGAACTTCCATGGTCCAGATATTGCAAGTAAGCAATTAAATCTGATTGTCCTAAACTGTGGCAACAAAGCAGAATGAAGTTATGTCTCTCATTAGACAAACCTTTACAGAATCCAATTTATGATTTGAGGGAGGGTGGTGATGGGGGGGGAGGGAGGAGGGAGGAACTAATGAATCTTGTAGATATATTTACGTAAACCAAGTGAAGAGAGCTACAGTTTAAATTATTGTATTTCAGTAATACTGTAGTGCTCCTACTGAGAACTAATGTATAGAAAAGGCTTTTGTGGTTATTGATGTTTCCCAGTCTTGATGGGATAGCGTGCTTTCAATGTAAACTGAACTTATAAACAGAAAGAGGCCATTGCCCTTGAACACCAAAGTGGCCCCTGTTCAGTAACTGGACTTGATGTAGAGCTCTCCAACCTGGTGCTTTGTTGTTTTGAATGCTCAAAATCTACAACCATTTTATTTTATTAATGAAGATAAATTTTCCATAGGTTGTTTAGAATAAAAGGAAGTTGAAGTTATTAATGCAAAATGTTGAAAATATAAAGTTGATTTGAAAGAAGTTAATCATTTCAGCTGTCCTTGCCAACATGTACTTTGTGCATTTATGGTTTGGGCAGAGCACTGAAATGAGAATTCTTCTGATTAAGATTGCTTTCCATTTCCCAAAGTTATTTTATTTTAACTCCTGTGTGAGACTTTCCAGACAGGTTTTTGTATTTAAGTTCACTCGGTTTTGTGTGCTGATCAGGTTGGGCTGCTTGTGATTTGACAGGGAGGAGCCTCTTTAGTTGTAGTGGTATGGCCAATCTCATGACAGTAATGATATGACCTCTGGCCAATGCAGTATATTATTTCTCATTAAGACTGCATAGACATTCTTCCATACCTTTTGGGGATGAGATTTTGCTTGCAGATGGCTGGTCTAGTGACTTGAACAAATAAATACACTCTAGTCGATACTAACACCGACTGGTGCTTCCATTCAATATTTGCCTCTGATAAACATTTGATTTCTTTTTGGGTGCTCTGCAAGAGAGCAGAGATTTAGAATTAGTCACACTGTTCTTAATGCCTCAACCATTTGGCATTATTACTAAGTAATGGCACAGGCAGTTTGTCGTGCTGAATGGGTTCTTTAATGAAGTAAGCTTTTACCCACATTCGTCAAAATTGATTATGAAGTTCAAGCTTGTAATTTTATGCTGAATTTTGACACGTGGAAAGACATCAGTATATATAAGTGGATTCATAGCCTGTCAATTAAAAATATAAACTATATTCTATAATTCAATTCTAGATTTTTTTTAAATTAAAACTGATATTCTTTGTTTCAATTTATTATTCAACTAGTTTTTATGGGTTTTTTTCTATTTTAAGTATCTCATTGTTAACTAGCTTAAAACCAATTAACCCGTTCCTTCTGAAAATTTCCTCTAAGCAGTTACAAGGTTTGATAGACCAGCTCCATTCTCTTTGGAATTTGTATCCATCAGTTACATTTTGTTTGACCTTTGCTACTAAGGATTTGGTTAGAATCATATGGACCAAGATGCTGCTGCACTGTGAGTGTATGGACAGATAGTGATTGTGATATCTGGCATAGTCCCCGAAAGCCTTGTAGCTGGTACTCAATGGTTGATCATTGGAAGGATTTGTGTGAGCTAGTAACTGAAATCTCTTGCCCTGCAGTATTTTAATTTCAATCTGTACATGGTGGCAATTCAGTATATTTGTTCACTGCCGTATTTAGGGTTAAGACTCTGGTGTCTGGTGATCTCAATTTTAGCCATCTACTCTTTGAGGATACTCATCCTTGGTGCTCCAATTCCTTCCCATTGCATTGGTCTGTCGTAATCATGTTTTACAATAGAAAAAATAAATAACCCAGAGTCCAGAAGCCACCTTGGTACTTTGGAGCACTTTCCCACTCATGGATTTCTAACAGCTCATTGTGTAAATTAGTTTCCCCTTTTCCCAAGATCATTCCCACATAGGCAATTGGTACAAACATCCAGTGCCCATTCTTACTCATAATATCGGGACAGCTCATTTAAATCATTACTTGCTTGTATATGGCATCAAAGTAAAACAAATTGTATGTTAGCAGTCAGTAAATTGTTAAAAGAATTAAATTCATTAGGAACAGCTGGGGACAGCGATCCTCGTTCTTGGCGATCAGTAAATCTGCATAGTTAATGGTTATGTCTTAATTTTGTGAGTAACACTGATAGGAAGGGGGGCACGTTAGTCATGGAAGCAGATGAGTAACAAACTTAACTGTTTTGCATGGCATGGCCAGAAACCTTCTCAGCATTTGAAAGTAGTCAATACCGTTCAAATTTTGAGGTCTTCTATTGTCATGCTGGCGTAGCACGATGTCGTCCCGAGTTTTCTGGGGCCTACCCAGCTGAGATGGTTTTGTAAAGCTGTGTGCCTAGCTACCTCTCTGATTTCCTTACGTATTTCACTTGAATTAAATGTACAGTCGCATCTGCTTGTATTGTTTTGCCATGTACATTAGACTCAGACTAATGCAGTTAAATTAGTGGCAAGATTTGTGAAAAGTCAATAGTTGCTTGGTGACAAAAATGATGAATATCTGCATAATATAGTTAAATATATTTACTGCGAGTCTTTTATATTTTTTGTTTAAATTGAGTTTGTAACCCACCTCTGATCATTACATGATGTATTGATGGTCCATTTACTTAAAGGTCAAGGAAAGGGCAGGTGCATATTTAACAGTTAGGATGAAACACCAATAATTGAAAACCTTGCTTTGTAAGTGGAATAATATTGTCTGCTTTCCTGACAATTTTGAAATGTTGATATTTAGAAAAAGGATAACATCATGGCCTTTTAAAAAATGAATTGCTAATTTTGACAATCAGCAAGCCAAGCATATTTGTATTTTTGGTACCTGTCCACTACCCACTGGTACTCCAGGAGCAAGTGCGTCATTGTAGAAGGGCCACTAATGATTGGCTGCCCTCTTACTCCAACTCTAGCTCTGCAAGCTGGTTGAATAACCAGAACCTGTCTTCATTCTCTAACAGCATAACGCCAGAGGTTCCAATCTTCCAGGAGGTTAACAAGCTCTGGGTTATCTGCTAGAAGTCATGTTCATTGGGTTTAATTGTCCACATCGGATTTCTTGCTGAACAAAGTGATTTCATCTATGTGAATATTTTTGAATAAATAATGCCTAGGGCTTGAGAGGGTAGAGTTCAGGTTGGATTCCTATGTAAGTGAATATGGATGTCAGGAGAAGCCAATATTGCATTTTGGCTGGTGTTTATCTGAAAAACAGGAAATTGGGTAACTTGCAGATGCTAAATCAAGAACCATAGAAACTGTGTTCCTGTCATATGGAAGGGAGAGGATTGAATGCCCGGGAAAGACAGAATCTATAAATAGTTAGAACTCTAGCAATGTTCATGAAATTAATTATCTTTTAACTAAAAGTAACAGTCTGCAATCACTTAATTACTTGATTTTTGTTTCAGTAGATAAAGACCATAACATTTAAAGGAGACTCCTTTCACCTTGCGGTGTGTGTGTGTGTGCGTGTGCGTGTGTGTGTTTTCTCACTATTAGATTTGTTGGAGAATCATGTTGCATATAAACTTCGATCAGTGAGTTTCCGTAGATTCATGTCCAACAATGGTTGTATAAAATTCACTTGAGCTATTGGATTTGGATGGCTGGCCCAATTTTTAGGCTCTTATTTGCAAGACTTTTGTTTAAATATAAAGGAAAAAACTTTTACTTGACCTTTAAAATGGGCATTTTATCACTTAATCTTTAAAACACTAGTAGCTATAAAATTCTGTTTGCAAAATTTTCAAGAAAACTAAACTTTGTTTTAACAAAATTGCCTTTTAAGTTCTAACCTACTCCATGTTTTGTTTGCTTGTAATGTTTGAAGTGCCTACTGTGCTGAATTGGAAATTAGGCTTCCATAAAGCTTGGATGCATAGAGGAGTAATAGGGCATCTTTATTTCTGTCAATTGCTTAGTTCTTGCACCCACTTTAGCTTAATGTAAAGAGATTGCTGCATTGAATAAGTATTTCTGGATTTGCTGTTCATGGTGTGGTAACTTACTCTAGTAGGATTGAAAGCATGTGCAGAACCTGTTGCAACACAGTTATTGGGAGAGTTTGGGGAGGGGTGTGATATAGGAGAAGGTCTTGTGGAATTAACAGTTTTCCTCTCGTATTTGGCATAATACAAAAAATTATACCACTGTTTAAACTATAGCCTGTTTGAAGCAATTAGTTAAATAATAAATGGGGAATTTCCGGACTCGTATATTCCATGCTAAATGCAATTTGATGTATTTTCAAATCGGTTGGACAGTGAACAAGGGCAAGTGGCACTGTTGCTGCCCATTTATTTTCACATTTGAACTTCAAATTGTATTTACAAATTAATCTTTCACAAACTGCAAATCATTTCACCTACCCCAATTGCCAGAATTAACAGGCTCCTCCTATCTGCAGGAACTTTTTTCAAACACTAATGTGACCATCCAGATGAAAGCAGCTATTCTCTGACTTGCATTGAGCGCCTTGCACTTTAATATAGCTCGTTGTAGTGTTGCGTCCCTCCTACATGCCGCCTACCGCACGTCCTGCCATTGGCTGCAGGGTGTCTCAACTTGCGTTATGCCAATAAACGTATCTGTGCACAGACAAACAATAAGAGCACAAGAGGGCAGAATAAAATAAAATTGCCCCCTGGTAGGGTAACTCAGGTGTGCAAGTGAACAGGCATCGTTTATAATGGGAGAAAGAAGTCCTGACGTACGAGCCTGTCTTTCCAGACAAATCTTTATTTTTTTACATGGAACATTGTTGAATTTGTGCAAAGTAAAATATATTATATTCCATTTGAAATTTAAATGATTATAAAATATCACTGCATTTTGAGGCTATGGAGTATTACCAGGTAGATAAACTTACATGAGTACCCTCTGTCACAAAATTTAGCACAGTCTTAATGCACAGGTCCGGTAGACCAGGGCACTTGAGAATTAGGACCTGACCAAGTTTGGTGGGAGATGGCTCGGGCAGCTTGAGTGGTTTGGCCTTTGCAAAGATGCCCTTGTTTAACAAGTGCCACTTATTTAAACAAAACCATATGGTTTTAAAAATTAAGAGTCCCATTTTATTCCTGTGTTTGATTGAAGTGGGAATAAAATTGATGAGATCCCATATCGCTTTAGATTACAATTTTGTCCAATTGGTATCTGATATTATGCGGTCCTTTTTTTGTTACAAATGGGTTTAAAGTAAAGAGAGTGAGTGATACCAAATTAAGCCTGTGACTTTCCAAAAAAGAAACCTTGTGGTTTTGATGTGTTGCCTCATAAAAAGAAATCCTAAATTGAGCAGTGACTTGCTGTTTGTAAAGTGTATCTGAAGCGTATTGTGCATGATGTTGCATGGGGAGTGCACAGATATTAATTCTGGGCTTGCACGCTGGTGTAAATGAGTGCTGCCTGTTGAACAGTGTGCAGTATTTATTCTCTTAACTCAAGTTTTTGTTAACAATGATTCAACTTTATTTGTTACTAATAAAACCGGCATTACAAAGGAAGTGTTTCATTTACACGAGTGTTCTGCTGAAACAATTTCATTGGGCATGGTGGTCTTGCACACGTATGAATCACTGGTTTAGAACACGCATCTCAACTTGGCATAGTAATTGGTGGAGTAGTGCTGAGATAATGTTCATTATTAAGGTTTCTTAGTATTCACTGAGCCCATTATAGATGCCATATATTTGCCAGATTTCACTTGGGCTGGAGTACACATTGTCAAGAATTGATGTGTTTGTCAATCTAAGCACTGCACTCCAGTATATATCCTTTCCACTCTTGTTTGACCTGAAACAAGTTCACTATGCTTCCCTTACTAATGGATGAATCAACAATTCAATATAAATGTAAGAGCATTTGTTTAATGCAGGTGACTTGCAAGGCTTCACTATGTGGTGTGCGCATTATAGTCTGCATGGACAATGTTCTATAGAGAGCCTTTCCAACATGTCTTCCTTCCACTAGTTTTTTAATGTGCTATCAAGGGATTTATTGCGGGAGTAAGTGTAAAAATCCCCTGGATTCTACAAAAAGAAAAACCTAATCCCTTCTGATGGCTATTATTCTATCAAGTTTACAAACAAATTAGTCATGTGGCAATTTGTGTGGGGACAATGAATGAGCCAGCACCTCAAAGCAAAATAACAGCTCAGTTTTTTTTAAAGAGAAACTTCCAAAAACATAAATACGGACCCCTGAAGACACAAGGAACTGCAGATGATAGAATCTTGAGTGAAACAATGTGCTGGAGTAACTCCGCAGGTCGGCAGCATCTCTGGAGGACATGGACAAGCAACATTCAGAGTTGAAATGTTGCCCAGCCATGTCTTCTAGTGATGCTGCCTGTTGCGCTGTTATTCCACTACTTTCTTTTAAAACAGTACTGACCTGGTTCTTTCTATCGTGCAAATTAAAATACTGGATGACTGACACCATCTCCCCAACCGATTTAAATCTAATACTTTGTAAGTTTGAAGAGAAGCTGTGATGTTGGTCCAGATTGTGCAGCAGCTTCCTCTGGTCATCACAGAACCATTGTAGTAATATGCCTCCAACTCATGACATCCTGTCTGCCATGTTTTAATGACATACGTGTATGCATGATGGATGAAAGCAGAATTCAGTTTGGTGTGATTTTTACATAAAGTGATGACCTTCATTGTTGAGAGCCTATGGCTACCTGGGTAAGTTCCTGAAAGGCTATTCCCATTTGGTGGCAATAGCTATCAAGAGACGGCATGTTCCAGATGGCTGAAAACTGCTTTGACCACTATCAACAATTTCCCCACTGACTAGCACCTGTTATTTATAGATTGATCCTTCTGAATCTTCTGATTATTGGCAATGAGTTCCCATTGTTTGCTAATGGCATCTTATCTCCCCTCCCTGTCACGGCCTCTTGTGTTACTTGTCTGACATCCAGTGCTGGTGAGCTTTGTACTTGAATCAAGCTTCAAGCACTCCTCAACCTAACTGACCTGACCTTTTCACATTTTAATTCCATATATTTCCTCCAATTAAAATATGTAACTATGGGGATCTTAATAGGTATGAACCAAACCTGACTGGATTGCATAAAATATACTTTGATTCAATTCCTTTATCACTTCCCAGTGTATTGTTGATTATAGTGCTGCTTTCTATTCGCTTAAACCTACAAAATGTTCTTGCTTTTGCAGATTTTCATTCTGCATTCTCTTTCAAAGTGATCCACCCTATTTTTTCAATTCTATATCGGGGATGGAATACTGACTGACATATGCCTTTAGTCTACTTCCTCCCACTTACACACACTGAGAAAACAATCTTTCTACCTCTTCCATTTGTTCTGACATCTGGCCATCCTTGGTCGCAGTGGCACAATGTGATCAGTGAAAGGAGCTGGTTGTGGGGAAAAAATTGTTAGCTACCACATCTCCAAACTGGTATCAGGATAGGGTTGCCCTTGTCCACATCTTCCACTTCAGATCCTTCCCCATTCAATGGATCATCTGGTTTGGAGGTGTGGTAGCAAATACTTTTATCGTATTCTGCATGCTGCCGCCACCAGACACTTCACTTTTCAGAATGCTAAAGACTGAACAAATGTTAACCTTTCACCTACCGATGACAGCTGCTTATGCATCTTAGGTTGGATACATGTGGAAATGGGCCCACTGAGTCTCCCCACATTCTATCAATTTCCCCCAATCCCAGATTTTTTGAGATGTGAGAGTAATTTAGTTGGAGCAGCCAGTGGAAAACCATGTGGTCACAGAAGGAACATGCAGACAGCATCTGAGGTTGGGATTGAACCTGGATTACTGCGGCAGTGAGGCAACAGGATCTCTAACTGTGCCACTCATCTAGTTTTATGCAACTGCAACACCTGCCATTTTACTATCTTCCTTCGCCACGTACACACAAATGTCCAGGATTGCAATGCCTCAGATGAAGCAGCAAATTACAATTCTAATAAGGCAAGTCTAACTTGCTGCTCATGCTGAGGACCCTTCTAAATTGAGGAAACCAAATAGTAGTTGGATGAATGCCTTGGAATGCAGTCATTCAAACATAAAGGTGACCCATCTCCCCCCCCCCCCCCCCCCCCCCCCCTGTCTATCTCCTGCACTACATCTGTGTAGCTTAACACATGCTTGAAGACCATCCTATCTCCTGACAGGATACATCGTAGCCTTCTGGACTCATTACAGCATTAAAACAAATGTGATTACAGCTTTTTTTTTATCATTGCTGATCATTGTCCTGCTCCACACGGCCTTCTTCCAGACTGCACTATTCAACTTTGTACGATCATCTAAAAACGTGATGTTCTTCCCATTTCCCTGTTTTGTCTCCTGCTGTCCCTAGATTTGATTCAAAGTTATCAGCCTGAAAGGTAACTCCAGACCCCCACTCAGCATTGGTTTTGAACCAGGACAGGTTGAGATTAGCTTTTTTACACCATTGAATTCTAGCTCCAGAAATCTCTTATGTTGCTCATCTGCTGAAACCCAGATCCATGCTTTAGCTATTCATTCCTGGGATTTGTGCATCATTAGCAGGGATAGATTTTATTCCCCTCTAATTAACCTTGAGATGGCAATGAACTGCTGCTTTGAACTGGTGAAAGTACTTATAGAATACTGTTGGCAAATATTCCTCGGACCTAGACCAGCGTGGGCAAGGAATTGGCACATTTCCAAGGCAGAATGGTGTACGACTTGGAAAATCTACAGACGGTGGTGTTCCAGCTGTCCTTCCTTTGGTGGCGGCAGAAGGTATGTGTCACTGCAGTGCATTTTGTAAATGATATACACAGTAGCCATATGTGGAAGAGAGGAATGCTAAAGAACAGGTGCCAGTCAAGGGGGATGCTTTGACCTGGGTAATGCTACCTGCTTTGGCTTGTTCCTGGAACTGCACTCATCCAGACAAGTCAGGTTTAAGAGGCTGTCCCACTGCGGCAACCTAATTTGCGAGTTCAGACGAGTTTGCCCTCGACTCATACTCACAGCATGGTGGACACGAGGTCCTCCATGCTCTTTGTAACGCTCGAGAGTAGTTCCTGCGTACTCGATGCCTCAGCTAGGCCGCGGCGTATTTTTCAACGTTGAAAAATGCCCACGAGTTTTTAAAAAAAGGTTGCCATGGAAATGGTCGCCTCACTTCTAATCTCACAGAAAGATCACACTATTAAAGCACCTGAACATTGTTTGGCTTCGGACACGGCCCTATGAATATCCTAAACAATGACTTGGAGTTAAAATGAGTTACTTCCAACAATAGATGCTTCCTGCTCTTCATTGCTCTAGCCAGTGGACTATTTCCACCGAGCCAAAATCAACTAGAGAATGGGTAGATTAAGTAGCACATGTAGAGGCAAAGGGATGGTTGGGACCTTGCATTAAGGCATGATGGAATAATGAAATCATAAATAATGCATGGCTTAACAGCAACCATTCCTCCTGCACCCGCTCAAGATCCAATATCTAGTCTGGTGTTTCCATTGATTTTAGTTTAACCTCTCACACATTGTTACTTGTTTCCTCGCTGTTGAGGCATGCTGGTAGGCTAATTGGTCATTGTAAATTATCCCTTGCTGTAGGTAAGGGAGAACTGAGTCAAAGGCAAATTGATGGGTAAGTGTAAGATAATAATTTGTAGAGAACAGGAATGCAACAAAACATGGAATGGTGCTGATGGGAGTACTTGGTTGGGAGCCAGCATGGAACTGATGGGCCAAATTTCCTCCTTTTGTGTTTGCAATAAATAAGGGAGAAGGGTAATGGTAATAGACTAAGAACATTAGTTGGCAGAATGGGCAGACAGATGACAGTTGAAATTTAATACATGGTAATGCAAATTAATACATTTTGGCATTTTACAAAATAGAGGGAGAGACACTCAGGGAGCTTCAGAATAAAGGACAGGCTGTTTGGCACTGAGGAGAAATATAAGAGCCGGTGAATCTTTAGAATACTCTATCCCAGGTGACTGGAAGCTCCGTCATTATGTTCGTTCAAAACAGATATTGAAAAATTTCTGGATGTTGGGATAATGCTGGAATGTGGTCATGGATATGGAAAGTCAACTTTATTCTTAACATCAGAGCAGGTTTAAAGATCTGGATAGCCTCCTCTGGCTTATGTTCATATAGACGTGGTTAGGTGTTATAAGGAGATTTGATCTCATTCTCGACAATCTGGTTTCTAGCAATTAGAGGGTGTTCATGATTTACTAATATAGGACCAGGGACAAGGGGTTTCAGCCGGAGTGATT
Source organism: Amblyraja radiata (assembly GCF_010909765.2). Lineage (NCBI taxonomy): Eukaryota > Metazoa > Chordata > Chondrichthyes > Rajiformes > Rajidae > Amblyraja > Amblyraja radiata. Next base: position 18,055,450 of record NC_045994.1, read on the forward strand.
CTTCTTGAGGGCGGATCCAGTAGAAGTGGACAGCATCATGAATAGTTTGAATTAAGGCAAGCTGTTCCTGGTGGCAGATGGAGAGGAATGCAGGAACGTGAATTTTTGATGAGAAAATAGGATCTGGAGAGAGGCTTCTATCGTGAAGACTAGTTCTAATCTGGAACCCGCTGCCCTAACAATAGGGGATACAATCGGGGCTTTCCGAGGGGAATTTCTTGAGTGATTAAGAGCGCTAATTTTACAGACAATTTAGAAAGTGCCTCTGAATAAGATTGAATACATTGCTCTACAAAGAGCCAGCATGGGCTGAATAGCCACCTATACCAAGATTCCACAGTGATCTGTTCTGAGAGAGAAGATGCTAATTCACAAACACCAACATTTGGGGAATTGAGGCAAAGCCATTATTAGCGTACAAAATCCTGCTTCATTCTAATGCATTCAAAAAGATATTCCCCTGATAACAAGGTGGTCAGAACGTTGGGTGACTCTGGGTGGGAGTTTGTCACTGAGGTAGTGTGGGTGAGTCAGACAACTCCAATGGAGTTGAAATGATGGGGAACGACACTGCATTGCTGCGCATCCTAACACCAGGTACATTTAGAGTTAATGGAAGATTTCTGATTGCATTATGCACGGAGATGGACTTTAAGAAAGAAAATGCTGAGAGCATAAATCCTGCACCAAAGTGTGAGCTTTAGACATAGCTCTGCATTTGGGTCATTTCAATTCTCACTTAACAGGAGGTCCACACTTCAAGTTGTCATTTTTGAGAAAATGACGTCTCACAGTAAGTCACTGCTGCACTCGTTTGCCACTCCAGCTCTTGTTCATGTTGATTTGATGAATGTTAAGCTCAGCCATTCATGAGCAGCTGAGAGAGTGGTGCTGCATTTTCTATATTTAGCCCAGTTGCTATGACAGAAACGTGCAGAAGCCTGGTCTGCCTCCAGCAATGGCAGGGCTCGGCTACCTCTGCACATTCTTCTGCTCAGAAGGAAAGACTGGCTAACATCTTAAATAAAACATTTGTTTTTAGAATCTACGCAGTCAATACATTAGGACCAATAATGTTTTTAAGGAAACTCCCTTCTTTGCGCAACAACCTTTCTTGGGACAGTTTCACTGGCTGTAGGTGAGATCCCATGTAGTTTCCCATGGTTACCAGCTAGTTCCACGAAAGCCATTTCTAGTTCTTAATATAGTTCTGCAGATAAAGAATGCCTATGATCACACAATCCTCACGAATGCTAGAGAAGTAGGCGATATTCCTAAAATAAAATGGAGGAAATTAATTATTTAGCACTGAAATGTTGTATATTGATTCCTTAATCAAGTTAGTGGTATTGAAATGTTTTAAATATATTTTGTCCTAAACCAGCAGTGTTTGTGAGCATTTAGTGCAGGATGTCGGTATGTTGAAAAGGCAACGGGTTGTAGCGGGGTGGAGAGGTGCTTATGATTTAATGTTTTATTATCTATAATGGAGTTCCAGCTCAAAAACATTTGGCCTTTTTAAAAATATCGTTTTATGGTCAGTTTTCTTCAGTCAGACTGTTCTCGTACATTGAACATATTTCAGTTTACCCAGAACAGTGAGGGGCATCAATGTACGCAGCTAGTCACCTCACCCAGCTCTCTCTACATCAATGTCCATCAGGCTTGAGTTAACAGAACTCATTAGCTTGGGGTTTTGGTTAGGTAAATCTTCACTCACGGTACTCCAAATGTCTATGTGGTGCAGTCACTAATCCACATTAGTTCCCTGAAAGCTCCATTCTATATCAAATGCATTTCATATATATCAATCCATTAATTTTAAAGGTAGTTTGACTTAACAAATACCTCCCCTTTTTGACCCCCTTAACACACAACCCTGTGCCCCTTCTGGATTCATGGGGTGGAAGATTGCAACCTTCACATGGTCCGCCCTGTTTCGACGAATGCAATCAACCCGGCGTGCATAATCAAATAACATCAAATAGAACAAGTTGTCCTATAACTTTAGGCTGTGCACGCCATATGCAAGAAGAAGATCTGGACTCGCACACATTCCCACCCCCCCCCCCCCCTCCTCATTCTTCGTTCCCCTTCGTCCTCCGACTTCACAATTGGCACAACTCCTTATCTCACACTTTGTCTCTTCATCTCTGGCCTTTGTCCTTACGTTTCATATAAAAACCCTCACGTATCCACCTATCACTTGTCAGGCTTTGTACTGTCCCCACCTCTCTTCCAGCTTTCTCTCCCCCACCCCCACACCACAATCAATATGAAGAAGGGTCCCAACCTGAAATGTCACCTGTCCATGTTCTCCAGCGATATTGCCTGACCCGCTGAGTTACTCCAGCACTTTGTCTTTTATCTTAAGCAAATACAAATGAAGGCGAGCGTCCACCGACAGCATTACAAGTTGGCTGGAATTGGTGCTCACAATTGGTGGCATTCGCCCCGTCAGAGAAGGAAAACTGGTTTATCATGTAACTCAGAAGGTACACAAAATTGCTGGGGAAACTCAGCGGGTGCAGCAGCATCTATGGAGCGAAGGAAATAGGCGACGTTCCGGGCCGAAACCCTTCTTCAGACCTTGTCATGTAACTCCTTGCTTGCCCTGTTGCACTCCTCCTATTCTAGATTACATGTGGACAAAAGCTGAAGCATTTTTAGCCAGCACTAGACGCACCAGGCACAATGGTGCTACGGTCGAGCACCTGACTACGGCTGCTGTCTATGTGGAGTTTGCACGTTCCCCTTGCGACCGTGTGTGGGTTTTCACTGGGTGCTCCGGTTTCCTCCCACATTCCGAAGACATGCAGGTTTGTAGGTTAATTGGCTTAGGTAAATTGTCACTAGTCTGTAGGATGGAACTAGCCTACTTGGTGGGCTGAAGGGCCTGTTTCCACGCTGTATGTCTAAATTAAACCATATCAAATTGATTAAAGACTTTTATTGTGGAAATCCATAACATAGACGATGATGAAAATTAGAACTAATCAGTGAATCTGAGAAAGGCGTTTCACATATAGGGGAGCAGAAAAGTGGCATACTGCTCTCAAGGTGCTGTGGAAGCTGGATAAGTGAGGTTTTAAAGACCAACATCAGTGTACGGTTGTGAGGGGATGGTACCAAGAGTTAGAGGCAGTGAAGGAATTGGTTTATTTTGAAACTTTATAAATCATGCACATTCTCTGAGAGTTGTACCTGCCTGAGAGGGCAGAATGTTGCCATATATGACATGAGATGATATATATGACTTGCGACATGAGAGAGAACAAATATTAGACTGCTTTTCTTGAGAAAGCGATGATCAAGAGGCGACCCAGGTCATTCACTCTGGCAACTAATTCAACAACCAGAATTCTTCATTTCCCCTCCAACCGTCTCCTTATTTCTTTGTCTACTCCGCACTCTCTGTTTTAACCCTTCTACAAGGGAAATAACTTTCACTGTTCCAAATCTGTGCAATCTTTGAGTCCCAGTAACATCCTCGTTAATCTCTGCTGCAGTGCTTTCACATTCCCCTGACCATTTGGTGATATTTCAGCATAATTTTCTAGATCCTATTTTTATGCCTTGTCTAATAAAAGAAAGCCACCTGTGTGTGGGAAGAAACCGCAGATGCTGGTTTAAACCAAAGATGGACACACATTGCTGGAGTAACTCAGCAGGACAAACAGCCTCTCTGGAGAGAGGGAATGGGTGATATTTCAAGTCAAGACTCTTCGGTCTTCGGTCACCCATTCCTTCTCTCCAGAGAAGCTGCCTGTCCCGCTGACTTACTGCTACATTTTGTGTCTAAAGCCATCTGTGTGCCTTTTTAACCACTTATTGATCTGTCCTGCAACCATTAAGTATCTGTGGGCAAGTCCATATCTGTTCCTCTGCACCTCTTGATATAAGGTTTGTGTTGAACTCTATAATGTGTTGTGTCCATTTTATTCATTTTTTTTAACCTTTTTCTATGGTTTGTAATGGAACTTATTATTTAATTTATGTAAAGCACTTTGGTGTCAATGCGAGTTGACTTAAAACGTGCTATATAAATAAAACTTACTTACTTACTTACTTACTTATATCTCTTTGCTTTATTGTACCTACCCAAATGCATTATTTCACACTTTACAGTCGTACAGTTAGGAAACAGGCCTTTCTTTGGGATGTGTATAGATGAATATTCAATGCCGTGTCGATGCATGACATTGAATACCCATCTATACGCATCCCGTGGCATCTCTGCTTATTGCAGCTCTATTACATGGCTTGATCGAGGCCACTAAATTCACCAGAAATTCTAAACTTCTGGCCGAGGAAGAGTTCATTTCTTAATGTGAACAGCGGACAGGTTTAAAAAGATTCCACCCATGAAACCACATAAGATAACTGTTAATTTTTATTTTGTGGTTTATCTTTGGTTAAGGAGAAGAAAATCAATGGAGCCTGCAATTATAGATGAGCATAAGAGAGTGAAATTAGGATAGGAAAGTGTTTCGGAAGGATGCTGTTTGCAAATTAATCTAATTAAATGGAAGTTTTACTGTCCCAGATGCAGTTAACACTTTGCTCAAGGCGTTATAGAATCTGTCAGATGCTGCAGGAGATTTAGTACATTATTAATGTGTTCATTGTAAGTAACTTCTTATTCAATGGTAAAAGTAACTGAAAAACAATCCTATTTTGTGAAAAGATTGAGAATAATAACATAGAATAGCTGTGACCACTCAGCCCATCAAGTCTATGCCAGCTCCTAGCAGCTTAATCCCATTAGTTATGTGAATCACTCGCTCCTCGCGGCTTTGCACATCATTTCGTGCTTTTGTTTTACCCACAATGCTAATTCTGCATCCCAAGTCCCCAAGCCATCCACAAGTAGGAACAGCTTCTCTCTATCTCATCTCTCCAAACCTGCCATGATCTAGTCCACTTCCATCCAATGTCCCCTCAACCTTTGCTCCAAGAACAGTTGCAACTCTTTATTTTTTTTTTTTAATGTTTTTGTTTGTTTGTTTGTTTTTATTGTTTGTTGATATGTTCTTGGGTTTATTTATTTGTTTTTGTTTTTATTTGATTTTTTTTTTGTTTAATTGTTGTTTTTTGTTCTCTGTCTACTGTGTGTTATGATAAAATTTGAAAAAAATGAAGCTGTACAATAATTGTATAGTTGTAGATGCAGAGCGATTTATCCGTGTACAATTGATTCTTATAAAACTAAATTTAAAAAATAAAATAAAAAAATTGCAACTCCAGTCTAACCTGGCAGCTGAAATCTTTCATCCCTTGAATCATTCCAGTAACTCGTTTCTGCACAATAGGCGAGCCCCACAGTTGTGTCGACCAGTGTTGGCCACAATATTCCAGTTGAGGCCCTACTAGTGTTTTGAACAGGTTCAATACAGCCTCGCAATCCACAAATAGTTTTTTGTGCTCTGTACTTCTGCTTACGAATGCCATTATCCATTTGCCTGCCGTGTTTAAGGAGCACCTGCATGAGTGGATGCCATCAGACTCACTACCGAAGATTTGTCCATGATTTCTAGCAGGAGAAGTACAAGCAATAACTGACTCTTGAATCAATATTTATTTAATCAGTGCTAATTATACTGAGAATCCAACAGCCTTTTCTATACTGTTTCCTCTTCCAAGTCTTGAAATAAACCACAATTGTCAGTCTGATAACCTCCATACATATTAAATGCATGATAATTTACCACACAGGAACTGCAGGATTGCAAACACAAAACCGAAACTGTCACACAAACATAAAAACTACAGATGGGTATTCCTGAGAGTCATTTTCGAGACTATTTCTGGTGTGGGAAATCTCACATGCCTACAAATTAAATATAAACTTTTTTTAAATCTAAAAGTGATTTTATTTGTCAACCCAAATACTCAGTGTTCATTACATGATCAGTTCATAGTCCTTGCCAATGGTGCCCTGTGTAAGCATTCTCAGCTCGTCATCCAGTGCAATATAACATAGACCTGGTCTTCGGGTGGACCATGATCACCTCTTTCTCAGCCTCAGTGCCACTGCCAAAATCTGTTGGAGCTCCCTGCAGGGACAGCTATGGATTAGTCCATGTAATTTTACTTTGGAGTCACGTGAATGACTACGTGAAGAACCCCGCCAGGACGCATGCGTGTCACATATCGCTACACGCATTGCAACAAGTCACAGCAAGGGGTAACGACGTTCCCCTAGCGGCAAAATTTGAAAACCAGGAACAGCAGGTAAGGAGACTCTACGTTCCGGAATTTGAAAGTCGGGAACAGCAGGTAAGAAGACTCTGCGTTCCTTCCACTCACCTTTTAGGTGGAAACATGGACCGGATCCATGAAGGCTGCGGGAAAGCTGGCGGGGGAGAACCGCGGAGTCGCGGGCAACCGGCAGCAGCAGTCAAAGGCACGCTAAACTCCCGTAATGGGAACAGCTGTGCCCGACTTTCGCTCCCGCACCGGGCCCGGCCGGGCGGGAGAGGGAAGCAAAAAACTAATGTTTCCCCGCGCTGGGTTTTTTCACAGGAGGAGAAGCTGGACAAAGTGGTGTCCACAAATGCTGCTAGTGAATCTGGCTGGGGAGGACCGCGGAGTCGCGGGCAGCCGGCAGCAGCAACCAAAGGCACGTTAATCTCCCGTAATGGGAACAGCTGTGCCCGACTTTCGCTCCCGACTCGCTCCCGCACCGGACCGGGCGGGAGAGGAAGCAAAACTAATGTTTCCCCGCGCCGGGTCTTTACTGGAGGGGAAGCTGGACAAAGGAGTGTCCACAAGTGCTGCTAGTGAAGCTGGCTGGGGAAGACCGCGGAGGTGCAGGCAGCCGGCAGCAGCAGCCAAAGGCACGTTAATCTCCCGTAATGGGAAGAGCTGTGCCGATTTTTGGTCCCGCACCGGCCAGAACACCACGGCCAGGCGGGAGACTATTCAACTTCTTCTTCTATGTGGTGTTTTTTGGCGGTTGGCAAACAACTTTTTTGGTGCATTACCGCCACCAACTGGCATGGAGTGTGGATCAAACAACACCATTACATATACTAATAACCTATATCCTTCCGAACAAATTGGTTACCCTAAGAAAATGCAACAGGATTTCATAGCACTTATATGAACTTCCTTGCAAAATATCTACCAAATCAAATTGTATTCTTTCTTTTCTGAACTGCTCACTCATCCGTTCTCTCTCCTCCTCATACCTCTCACAATGTACAATGACATGCTCTATTGTCTCTTCTTGCCCACAGTATTCACATCTACCTGTATTATGCTTGCCTATTATAAAAAGTGTACTGTTCAGACCAGTGTGTCCAAATCTAATTCTTGAGATTACTGTCTCCTCTTTTCTGTTTTTTCCTGCACATCTCATTTCTCCCACTTTCCTCTGGACTCTGTAGAACCACCGTCCTTTCCGCTCTTCATCCCATTGCTTTTGCCATCTTTCCTTCAGTCTTTGCTTAATAATGTCTTTGATTTCAGTTTTACCTATGTTAATACTTAAATCAATTTTATTTATTTTTGCTACCTCTTTTGCTACCTTATCTGCCATTTCGTTTCCTCTAATGCCAATGTGTGCTGGTACCCATAAAAATATGACTGTAAGCCCCATCATTTGAATTCTGAATAGTGTTTGTTGTATTTCAATCAAAATGTCTGGTCTACTGTCTGAATGGCTGTGCTGTAAACTCTTTATTGCTGAACCTGAATCTGAACAAATAACTGTCCTTAAAGGCCTAGTATCCTCGACCCACTGTACCGCTAACAATATTGCAATCATTTCACCTGTGTATACTGAGACCTCATTATTGATCCTCTTCCCTACTTTGATGTGAAATTCTGGTACAATAAATGCTATTCCTACTTTATCTACTGAATCTTTTGATGCATCTGTATAAATTTGGACAAAACTGTAGTATCTGTCAATGTATTCCTGTATGATGACTGAATTATACCTATGTTGTTTATCCTTGTTTTCCTGTTCTAATGTTGTAAAGTCTACTGTTGCATCTGGAAGTATCCAAGGTGGAATTGAAGGTAATGGAACTGTTGGAACCACATTTAATTGTGCTATGCCGATTTGTACTGCTCTCTGGGTCACTGTCCATCCAAAACTTTTTGTTTCCCTTCTCTCCTTTTCTCAGCATGGTTTGACAGTAACTTGTGCTGGGTGTTCTTGACTGTGGCCCTGTAGGTTAATCCAGTAATTTAATGAAAGCTGTATCCTTCTCATCTCTAGAGGCATCTCCCCCATTTCAACCTGTAATGCTGCTGTTGGAGTTGTTTTTATTGCACCTGTACATATTCTCAATGCCTGATATTGAATGTTGTCTATTTTCTTAAGAGAAGTACTTGATGCGGACCCATACACCACACAACCATAATCTAACACAGATCTAATTAACCCATTGTATATAGCCTTCAAAGCTGTTCTATCTGCCCCCCAATCACATCCAACTAAACATCTCATTACATTAAGTATCTACTTTCTGAATATGAACCATCCATGTAATCCTCTCATCAAACCATAAACCTAAAAATTTATAGTATTTTACTCTCTCCAATTCCTGGTTATATAATTTTAGTTTAACCTCACTACCAATTTCCTTCCTAGTAAAAAACATTATCTTTGTCTTTTCCACAGAAAATTTGAATCCCCATTTATAAGACCACTCTTGTACCTTTATTATAGCCCTCTGTAGTTTCTGCACAATAAACTTCACATTTCTCCCCCTTTTCCAGATTGCCCCATCATCCGCAAACAGTGAAACTCCCATTTCATTTACAATTTCATCATACACATCATTTATCATTACTAAAAATAGTAAAGGACTTATTATGCTCCCTTGAGGTGTTCCATTTACAATATCTAATGTTCCTGAGTATTGATTTCCAACTCGTACTTGTATAGACCTCCCAAATAAAAAATCCTTAATCCATTTAAATATACGACCTTTAATCCCCAATTTACCTAGTTTCACTAATAACCCTTCTCCCCACATCATATCATATGCTTTCTCAATATCAAAAAATACAGCTACTACACTTTCTCTGTTAATTTGTGCTCTCCTAATTTCATGTTCTCAACATATAGCTGGATCCATGGTGTTTCTCCCCTTCCTAAAACCACTCTGGTAATTGGATAAATATCCTTTATTTTCTACATAATATGTTAACCTTTCATTTACCATTTTTTCCATTACTTTACATATGTTGGATGTTAATGCAATAGGCCTATAATTCCCTGGGTTTGTCAGATCTTTACCTGACTTTCCTATTGGGATTACTACTGCCTCCTTCCACCTTTGTGGTAATTTCCCACCCTCCCACACTTTATTATAAAATTCTAACAAAAAATCCTTGGATGTTTCACTGAGATGGTTTAACATGGTGTAACAAATCTGATCTTTACCTGGTGCTGACATCTTGGTTTTTCTAAGAGCTCGGTTGAATTCTGTCTTTGTGAATGGTTTGTTTAGAACATCGTTAGTGTCTTCCTCATGTCGTATTAACTGTCTATTCTCTGCTATGGTATTTTCTTTTCCTTTTCTTCCTTCTTCACTAACATTGTCTGAACTGTGAATTTTAGCAAAAGATTTTGCCAACATCTCTGCTTTCTCTTCGTCTTTCACTGCTGTAATTTCACCGTCAGTTAGGATTGGATATTTGTATTCTCTTTTAATTCCTTTCATTCTCCTTATCATTCCCCAACCTACTTTTGTCTCCCTTCCCACTGAGTTACACAATGTCCTCCAAAATTCCCTCTTTGCATTTTTTATTACTCTTCTTACACTTGCTTGCAACCTTTTGTATTCAATAAGATTCTGAAAATTATGATTTCTTTTCAAAATGTTAAAAGCTTTATTTCGACACTTAATTGCTTTGTCACATTCCTTAGTCCACCATGGTACACTCTTTTTGTTGTGCTTACCTCCTTTCCTCTTAATGGACTTTGTTGCTGCCTCTAAAATGGCTTCGCAAACAGAAATATTTAAATTATCCACATCTTCATAAATATCAATTTTTTCCATTTCTTGATCACTAATAGTCTTAAACTTCTCCCAATCAGCACCACTAAAAGACCACTTTTGTATTCTCTCTGTATTATACTCCTCTAAACTCACTCCTACTACTATTTCTATCGGGTAGTGGTCACTTCCTACCGTTGTTCTTCGAATTACTTCCCATGAACAAACACCCGCCAATGAGTCTGACACTAGTGTGAGGTCTATGGCTGATTCTGACCCTGTTCTGATGTTGATTCGTGTCCCACTTCCATCATTAAGACACACAAGGTTATTCTTCTCCATTAAATCCTCAATCACCATCCCATTTTCATCATTAGAATCATCCCACAATGTGCTATGAGCATTAAAATCACCACAACATATAACTTTCCCCCCTAAATACCCAGCAAGTTCATCCATCAACTCCAATGAAATCCTTTTACACGGATTATAAAAATTAACAATTTTAACCTTACCTTCTCTTATCCAAATTTCCACCACTAAATATTCTAATTCTGTTCCTTTCACCAACAATCTATTCTGTATTCCTTGCTTTATAAATATTACACACCCCCCTCCACTTCCCTCCCCCCTATCTCTACGGATACTATCATAACCTTTGATGACAAAGTCTAATGAAGGCTTAAGCCAGCTTTCTTGAATACATATGACTTCTGGTTTCTTCTTTAACTCTTTAACGAATCCTTTAAACTCTTGTCCATTTGCTATTATGCTCCTTGCGTTCCATTGTAATATAATCAATTTGACCTATCACCAGAACCTTCCTCCCTTCCATCTCCTTCAAGCTTGTTATTGATACTCTCCCATGATACTTCTTTTAAACCCAAAAACTTCTCAGCTCCCTTAACAATGATTTTTATTTTTTCTGTTTTGTGTTTAACCTGATCAGTACAGTTGATTACATATGCAATGAAAACAATTAGCTTATCAGCTGTCAGTTCTGTGTGAGTTTTGACTGCTTGACTTTCCTCTGATCTCAAAAACGGATGATTCTCTCTCCCATTAATATCCACTCTTCCCCTTTGTCCTTGCACCTTCTTCACTGCCTCTGAGTAGCTTATGTTACTTACTGTTTTCACTTGCTGAATCTCCACAGCCCTCTTCCTGACTTCACATCCCCCATACGTTACCCTGTGCGGTCCTCCGCAATTGCAGCATTTATCCTGCATATTTTCTCTGCACTCTTCAAATCTATGCTCTCCTCCACACTTGGGACACCTCTGATTCCCCTTACACACCGCTGCTATATGTCCATACCTCTGGCATTTATAACATCGGAGCGGTGGAGGGATATAAGGCCTCACTGGAAAGATCATGCATCCGATTCTCACTTTTTCTGGTAGTTCAGTCTGCTGAAACTCCAGAAGCACAGACAAGCTCTCTACCCTCTTACCCTCCACTGTCCTTAACAATCTCTTAGCTACACTCACCTGGCCACCAAAAATACTCCGTTTGAGTTTCTCCAGGTCTTCATCTACCGGAATACCTGTTATTACTCCCCTTGTCACTCTACTCTCACCCAGAATCTTTCTTTCACTAACCATCTTCTTGCAAACACTTTCAATCTTCAGAGCCTTATTTTTCTGCTCCTCCGTTTTACATATTATTAACAAGTTCCCGTCTCTCAAAATCTTAGCTGTTTCCACCTCTCCTACCTTCTTCTTTAGCTCCCTGGATAAAGCTATCGGACTTAAATTGACATGCTCATCTTCCTTTCTAAATTTCAGTATTATTTTAACCTCCTTCCTTTCAACCTTTTTCCGAACCGTTCTCCTATCCTCTTCTGAACTGTTCCCTTCAAAACTCCTTTTGCTGTTTTGGCTGAGCTCGTTTTGCCTGATTCCTCCTTCTCCTTGATTCCTCCCTAATCTCCGACTAGACACTGACGTCCAGTTACCAAAAACCCTATCATCTTGATCTTCATCATCCTCTAATCCTACTTGAGTTGCCATTTGATCCAGTCACAAACCAGTTTATGCCAACCGCCAACTCCTAGTCCCTCTCTCCCTTCCACACGGGAGCCCCGCGGCGGCGCTGAATGAATGACCGCCGACACCCGGTGCTACTGCTGCTCGGGCAGGCGACCGTCCACACTCCTCCCCCCCGGGAGACTATTCAAATGGGGCCGTTGACTTTTGACAAGTCAATAACGGCAGCAGACGGGGTGGAACGACGTTCACCCGTAGCAACAATTTTAACCTGGACCTGCAGGTAAGAGCTGCGGTCTTTTTTGTATTTACCATGCTGATTGCAGGTGTAGAAACCAACGGGCTGCGACAAAGCTGGTGGGCTACATGGGATCAGCTGTGCCAGATGTCCTCCACACCGGCCATATCCACTCCACGGAAGGACAGTAAGGACAAAGCTGGAGAAGGAGGACCGTGGAGCAGCAGCGGGCAGCCAGCAGCAGCCAGCGGCACTTGGATCACCCGTAGTGGGATCAGCTGTGCCCGATGTCGCCTCCGCAACGGCCAGGTCCACGCGGCCGGGCGGAAAGGCTAGACACAAAACAAACAAGGTCGTGGACTCGGAGGAGTTCGACTTTGAACAACCGCGGGCGGCCAGCGCCCGAGAGCGCTGGAGCCGGAAGAAGCGGTGTATGGAGCTTTGCTCCAACGTGACAGACTCCGGGGGAGGGAGTCGGGTCACTGTGCGCCCTATGATAAACCCACAGCAGTACCTCTTGAAGGGCTGCACAGTGCTTCTACCTCATCAGAGGGGAGCACTGCGGGTCAGTTCTGGGCTGACCTGGAAGAGGGGTCCGCAGAAGAAAAGACAAGTGTGCAGGGGGTGCAGGAACAAGAGAACCTACTGGAACCCACTACGGCCAACGACAGCACCCCCACGCACCCACCAGCAGAACTGGTGAAAGCTCGAAGGAACGGTACCCAAAACATGAGTCTTTTTAGGCCATGGCCCAGACCGGCCTTCTTGGAAGATGCGGGGACCTCCAACGCCAACCAAACCGAAAATCCAGACCCCAGCGCTACAACAGCAGCGAAGAACCTACAAAAAGTAAACCTGCCACTGGTAACTATGGAGGTAGATGGGTCTGGTTCCCTACAATATACAGTGGGCACGGAGATTGGGTGGAGATTACACTCTTTTCTGAATGCATGGAGCATGATAACAACCGATACTTACATCTTAAGCAGTATCCAGGGATATACAACAGAGTTTATACACAAGTACAGCCCTCCAGTTCAACATATACTGAACTGAATGTTCGTGCCTTCTGATAAAGGAAATTCAAAAGCGCAAGCTGAACTGAAGCGGCTTCACATAAAAGGTGTAATTGAGAAAACTCAACACGAACCATTAGAATTCGTGTCCAATATATTTATCAAAAACAAAAAAGATGATGATCATCGCATCATCATAGATCTGACAAAATAGATACCTTTGTTACTGCTTAACAATTAATTTCCAAAGGTTACTTCAATGGCCAGCATCGGTTTAAAAGATGCTTACTATTCAGTGCCTATACGAGGTGACCATAGATGTTACTTAAAATTCAACTGGATGGTACAACTCTGACAGTATAAAGCACTGCCAAATGGGTTATCATCAGCCCAGGCTGTTCACAAAAAATTTGAAACCAGCCCTAGCGTTTATACGGAAACGTACACACATGGTCATGGCATATTTAGATGATACTCATTATGGGCAAAACTTTGGAATTGGCCAAACAACCTGTAACAGCCACGAAAAAGTTATTTGGAAAACTAGGATTCATTTTTCATCCAGTTAAATCTAAACCAACGCCTTCCACTACTATGGACTACCTGGGGTTTCACCATTGACTCAGTTCACATGTCGGTGACTCTGCCTAAGGGAAAGGCTAGAGATTTAATAGAGGCTTGCAATAACCTCACTGACATCAGCAAACCATCCATCAGATTGGTAGCTAAAGTAATTGGCATAATGATGGCTGCCTTTCCAGCCACACAATTTGGAACTCTACATTACCAAAACATACAGAGAGCAAAATACAAGCACTCTAAATTATGCAGGTCACTTTGACAGATCTGTGAAACTACCAATCAAGCTAAAATGGAACTAAAATGGTGGATAGATAACACCTGGCCTTGTTCCAATCCAATCATTGTCAGTAACCCTTCCATGGTACTACAAACTGATGCCAGTGCACTTGGGTGCGGAGCCACCAATACCATACCACCGTGGTAGCATACATCAACCACAGGGTGGAAACAAATCGACATCATGTGACAATCTGGCTATACAAATTGGCAATGGTGTATCCAGAGGGATATTTGGATATCAGCCACTTACCTACCAGGAAGACTAAATTCAGTGGCAGACACCAGGTCACGCAAATTTAATGAAAACACCAAATGGATGTTGAATAAAATAGTACTGCTGATATCACAGCAAAATATGGAACACCAGATATCGATTTATTCGCATCCAGACTTAACCACCAGTTATCAAATTATGTTACATGGGAACCAGACCCTGGGGCAGCGGCGACAGATGCATTTTCGCTGTATTGGGGGGGGGGGGGGGGGGATTGTTTATTACGCATTCCCTCCTTTCCTGCCTCATCAGTCGGGTATTAAGGAAATACAACAAGACTCTGCATCTGGTATTGGTAGTACCCGATTGGCCTACACAACCATGGTTCCCAGTGGTATGAAACATGGTATCAAAGACATGAACATCCCGTCTGTTCTGGAATATCTGGCAGGCTCCACTATGATGAGGGGCTCAGTTACAGTGCCATCAACTGCGCCAGAAGTGCCCTATCGACTTACCTATGGCAGGGGACAGACCATTACACTGTTGGGACTCACCCACTGGTACAAAACCTATGAGGGGAACCAGATACTCCCAAATATGGGATGTGAGAATAATCCTGAAGATGCTCAGGAATTGGTCTCCAGCAACAGTTCTGTCCCTACACAGACTGACATTAAAACAGTCATGCTAATGGTATTGGTGACGGCACAGAGGATACAGTCACTGCAAAAACTAGACTGGACAACATGACTTCCTCAACAGAAAATATTACGTTTCATATTTATGAGATAGTAAGCAGAACAGAAAAGGGATCAGCAGGCCTCGGTATACAATTAGGTCATACCCAACAGATGACCGTCTGTGTATAATAAGACATCTGTCGTTATACATGGAGAAAAAGAATATCCTAAGAGGCAATGAAAAGGCACATTTTGGTCAGCCACTAGCAACCACACCAAGAGTGACGGTCCAGACCATCTCAAGATGGCTGAAACAGGTGCTAACACAGGCTGGGGTAGATACTAATTTTTTTAAATCTCTTTCCACCAGGGCTGCAGCTACATTGGCAGCGATACAGTTGGATGTACCAATGGACCAAATCCTCAAGGCAGCAGGATGGTCTGGAGGGGAAAACATTCCAATTATTTTATAATAAACCAGTAATGAAACCTGGAACGTTTGCAGAAACAATTTAAGTTCTGTAAATTAATTTAAACCCATAAAAAGGGGTTATAAATTTGTGTTAAAAATTTTTATGATTTCAATGTCGAATTCATGTCCAAATTATGTTAACACAATTCCTCCCACAGTCAAGGCAGACGTGATGCATGGACTCGTTTCCACGGCATGAAATCACAGAGCTTTAAAATCTTCACGTAGTCACTCACGTGACTCCGAAGTAAAAAAGTAAGATTAAACGACAACTTACCAGTTTGAAGTTTGATCTGTATTTTATGAGGAGTTACGATGAGGGATTACGTGCCCTCCGCTCCCACCCTGATCATATACTTAACTGGTATCTCTTCTCTAATCTTACTATGTTTAGTCATTACAGTTATCTGTGATTTCACACCGCTGCTTTGAAGAATGACACGCATGCGTCCTGGCGGGGTTCTTCACGTAATCCCTCATCGTAACTCCTCATAAAATACAGATCAAACTTCAAACTGGTAAGTTCTCGTTTAATCTTACTATGAATCCACAGACCAAGTAAAGACTCAATGGTTGATTGTTTGCCCCTTTCAAATAAACATTCTAAGTACAGTTCAGCCATTGGCAATGGTCTACCCTTTCCACACCGTCCCTGATACTTGATCCAACTTCCTACGGTGCTTATAACTTCACTACCACCCACATTCCACACTCTGTCCACTTACTGTGTAGAAACATTCTCCTCAAGTTCAAGTGAGTTTATTGTCATGTGTTCCTGTATAGGACAATTAAATTCTTGCTTTGCTTAAGCACACAGAAAATAGTAGGCATTTACTACAAAACAGATAAATGTTTCCATATACCATGATATAAATATATACACACATGAATAAATAAACTGATAAAATGCAAATAGCAGAAAGTGGTTATTAATAATCAGAGTTTTGTCCGAGCCAGGTTTAATAGCCTGATGGCTGTGGGGAAGTAGCTATTCCTGAACCTGGTTGTTGCAGTCTTCAGGCTCCTGTACCTTCTATCTGAAGGTAGCAGGGAGATGAGTGTGTGGCCAGGATGGTGTGGGTCTTTGATGATACTGCCAGCCTTTTTGAGGCAGCGACTGCGATAAATCCCCTTGATGGAAGGAAGGTCAGAGCCGATGATGGACTGGGCAGTGTTTACTACTTTTTGTAGTCTTTTCCTCTCCAGGGGGCTCAAATTGCCGAACCAAGCCACGATGCAACCGGTCAGCATGCTCTCTACTGTGCACCTGTAGAAGTTAGAGAGAGTCTTCCTTGACAAACCGACTCTCCGTAATCTTCTCAGGAAGTAGAGGCGCTGATGAGCTTTTTTGATAATTGCGTTAGTGTTCTCGGACCAGGAAAGATCTTCAGAGATGTTCACGCCCAGGAATTTGATCTCACTTATCTCACTTCTGGCTCTTTTGCCAATTCCCGTTTGTTCTGCGGTTCTTGGACCGTCCACTTTGTCTATACCTTTCCTTTATTTAAACTCCTCCATCAGACCCCTTAATTTCCTTGTGGTCCAAGATGCAGAACAATCATTCCTCCACTTTATCCACATCGCTGGAATCCTGCTACTTCATCAGATACTCCATAGCAGGTACAGCACAGTTAGACACAGAATGAGGCTCTCCCCCTGACATCATCCTATTCCTCATTAAGCTGCCATCCCACAGTAACAACAGTATCCCAATGACAACTAACTCTACCTCACCACATAGTTTGTTAACCCCTGAGTGGATGAGCGGAAATTTCTTCCCACATAAATATTGGAAAGGCTGAAAATAAGTCCCCTTTGCATCCTCTCCAGTATAATAGCACCTTACTTGTAATGCAGCAACCAGTTGGGTACAGACTTTATTGGCCTGTCCTGCTACCCTTGAAGGTCTCTGGATATTTGCTCCCTCTGTTCCTCCAACCACTCCAAAGTGCACATTGTCAGATTTTATTAAAAGGTATTTTTATACATTTTGGTTTCACCATGTAGAAATTACAGCAGTGTTTATACATAGTCCCCCCATTTCAGGGGAGTGGGTGCAGAGGGTGTGGGTATGTGCGGGGTGGGGAGAGGGGAGTAGGTGCAGCCTTGCATTGAAGCAGGCAGCTCCACATTGCTGGTGTCACGAGCTGGTGCAGCAGCAACCCTTGATACCAGCTTTTTCCTCCTGAATCTCTGCTCATCACCGCACCCGTTATCCTCATCTGTCCCATGCACCCGATAGTTGGAAAAAGTCTCAGAAAATGTCCTGGAGAAACCTCAGATGAAAATGCTGAGAACTGAAAACATGAACTGAGGAATTTTATTGAACGCCTAAAAGCCACTCCTTTCTGTTAATGTTTAGCTGATAAGATTGAACTCTGACTTGCAAACAATCCTTACAGCTCCTGGTCAATGAATCTCATTAATTCATCCAACTCCTGGGCCAACTTGGCATAGAGTTAATAGACTCGTTCTAAAACCAGGCAACACAAGGGAGTGGAGAGGAGCAGCTACATTGGTGCCAGATTCCACTGCCTCTCTCTAATACTGCCCATTGCTAGCTGATGCCCGTGCAGCAGAAGCCCTGTGAATGAAAATACCAGGAAAAAAGCAGGTGATAAAAATTTTTTATATATGTGATAGGAGCAGATAGGGCCATTCGGCCCATCAAGTTTACTCTGCCATTCAATCATGGCTGATCTATCTCTCTCTCCTAACCCCGTTCTCCTGCCTTCTCCCCATAACCCCTGACACCCGTACTAATCAAGAATCTATGTATCTCTGCCTTAAAAACACAGTGCCCTCCATAATGTTTGGGACAAAAACCCATCATTTATTTATTTGTCTCTGTACTCCACAATTTGTGATTTGTAATAAAAAAATCACATGTGGTTAAAGTGCAGCTTGTCTAATTTTAATAAAGACCATTTTTATACATTTTGGTTTCACCATACATAAATTACAACAGTGTTTATACATAGTTCCCCCATTTCAGGTTTGAGACACAGCAATGTGTTTAGTATTTTGTTACATATCTTTGCATGCAATGACTGCTTGAAGTCTGCGATTCATGGACATCACCAGTTGCTGGGTGTTTTCTCTGGTGATGCTCTGCCAGGCCTGTATTGTCTTGCTGTAGAATGAACTGCCAGCCAATGAGTTTTGAGGCATTTGTTTGAACTTGAGCAGATAGGATGTGTCATACACTTCAGAATTAATTATGCTACTACCATCAGGTGACGGAAAGACTGGAGGAAAGACTAGGTGCTGAGAGCTCTCTTATACCTGCATTAAGGAGGCATTTAAACACACCTGAGCAATTACAAAACCTGTGAAGCCATGTGTCCCAAACATTATGGTGCTCTTAAATGGGGGGGGACTATGTATAAACACAGCTGTAATTTCTACATGGTGAAACCAAAATGTATAAAAATGAGCTTTAATAAAATCTGACAATGCACTTTAACCACCTGTGATTTTTGTTTTATTACAAATCTCAAATTGTGGAGTAGAGAGGCAAATAAATAAATGATGGGTCTTTGCCCCAAACATTATGGAGGGCACTGTATCCATTGACTTTGCCTCCACAGCCTGTAACAACGATAGGTCGGCAGATGAAGAATTTCACCAGTTAACGGATGTGGTAGAAAATGTGACGGAGTAGCAAATATTGCTATGAGAGAGACAGCAAACGCTCAAAATGTCCTCCAGGTCAGGAGGCTGATCCCTCTGGACTCAGGGAATAGGCTGGCTGTGGGAAGGACACAGAGGGAACTTTCTTTAGCAACGGGAAGAAGCAGTCGGCTGCTGTCAGGATTGCAGTGTCGTCAGAAATCAGCAGCAGCTGTCACATGCACTGCAGTTGTGACAAGCCTCGATGAGAATCAAAGAATGTAAAGAAGAGGGAAGGGCAGAAATTGCAGAGTCTCTGAGCATTGTTTTCCAATGCTCCCTGGCTGCAGGAGCGGAAAGCTGCTAGTGAGGAAGAGATAAACTGATAATGACAGTGGCAGGCATTCTGTTGGAATCCATTCGGAGGTTTTTATAGATCTTTGTGTAGAAAGGCGAACATTGATCAGGGAGAATCAGCAAGGATTTGTTAGAGGGAGGTATTTGGATTACACGCTCCCATAATGACTGTATCACCACTGCTAGGCACACCTCCAATTTCTTGATGTATACCGTGCCCAATATTACAGCTATTATTTAGTTGACTATAAATAGCTCCTACCAATGCCTTTGCCCTTTGTTCCTTGGCCAAAAATGATTCTAATTCTACATCATTATCATTGACAAGCTAAGATCATTCCTCACCATTACACTGATGATTCCTTACAGCACAGAGGGAAGGAGAGATCATATTCCTGGCCGTTTTCTGTGGAGAATCCCGATTAGTCGGTGGTGAGCGGCATAGTGGCACAGCAGTAAAGTTGCTGCCTCACAGCGCCAGAGACCCAGGTATGATCATGACTATGGGTGCTGTCCATGCGAAGTTTGTACGTTCTCCCCGTGACCAGGTGGGTTTTCCCCAGGTGCTCTAGTTTGTTCCCACATCCAAAGATGTTCAGGTTTTTGGTTAATTGGTTAATCCAGGATATACGATACGATAAAACATATTCATCTCCGGAGGGAAATTGGACTGCGACAGTTACAACAACTTGAAATTAAAAGTGAAAACAAAAAAAAGACAAGCGACTGTTGGCTGGCTGCCGTGTGCACAGCGCCTTCACTGGAATGAACGCAGACTTATCCCCTGGGCAGAGGAACTAGAGTGCACCCCAACACCGGATCCCCTTTCTTCCCCCACCGGTCCCCCCCTTGCCGGGTCCCCATTGCCATTGTTCATCAACTGTGAGGCCCCACCACCACCGAGACTCCCTCTACCGCCGAGACTCCCTCTACCGCCGAGGCTCCCTCTACCGCCGAGACTCCCTCTACCGCCGAGGCTCCCTCTACCGCCGACGCTCCCTCTACCACCGACGTCGGGCCTGTGGGGCGCGTTCCGGTCTTCGTTCTGGTCGTTGGCGGTGCGATTGTTTGGCGGGTGGATCGGGCCCGTGTGGCTCCCCGAGACATCGGCTCCACTTCATTCGAGGCATACAGAGCCCTCCATAATGTTTGGGTAAAAGACCCATCATTCAGATTCAGATTCAGATTCAATTTTAATTGTCATTGTCAGTGTACAATACAGAGACAACGAAATGCATTTTGCATCTCCCTGGAAGAGCGACATAGCAAATGATTTGAATAAATAATAATAAGTGTCCGGGGGGGGGGGGTGATTGGCAGTCACCGAGGTACGTTGTTGAGTAGAGTGACAGCCGCCGGGACGAAGCTGTTCCTGGACCTGCTGGTTCGGCAACGGAGAGACCTGTAGCGCCTCCCGGATGGTAGGAGGGTAAACAGTCCATGGTTGGGGTGAGAGCAGTCCTTGGCGATGCTGAGCACCCTCCGCAGACAACGCTTGCTTTGGACACTCAATGGAGGGGAGCGAGGAACCGGTGAAGCGTTGGGCAATTTTCACCACCCTCTGGAATGCCTTCCGGTCGGAGACAGAGCAGTTGCCATACCATACTGTGATGTAGTTGGTAAGGATGCTCTCGATGGTGCAGCGGTAGAAGTTCACCAGGATCTGAGGAGACAGATGGACCTTCTTCAGTCTCCTCTGGAAGAAGAGACGCTGGTGAGCCTTCTTGATCAGAGTTGAGGTATTGTGGGTCCAAGAGAGGTCATCGGAGATGTTGACTCCCAGGAACCTGAAGCTAGAAACACGTTCCACCTCCGTTCTGTTAATGTGGATGGGGGTGTGCGTGCCGCCCCTGGACTTCCTGAAGTCTACAATGAGCTCCTTGGTCTTCTTGGAGTTAAGGGCCAGGTTGTTGTCAGCGCACCATGCTGCTAAGTGCTGGACCTCCTCCCTGTAGGCCGACTCATCGTTGTTGCTGATGAGGCCAATCACCGTTGTATCATCTGCATACTTGATGATGGTTTAGTACCATGTACAGGTGTGCAGTCATAGGTGAAGAGGGAGTAGAGGAGGGGGCTCAGCACACAGCCCTGTGGAACGCCGGTGTTCAGCGTGAGGGTTGAAGAGGTGTGCTTGTCTAACCTAACAGACTGGGGTCTGTTGGTTAGAAAGTCCAGTATCCAGTTGCAGAGGGAGGGGTCGATGCCCAGGTGATCAGTTTGGTGATCAGTTTTGATGGTATAATGGTGTTGAATGCTGAGCTGTAATCGATGAACAGCATTCTTACGTAAGTGTCTCTGTTGTCGAGGTGGGAGAGGGCGGAGTGAAGTGCCGTTGAGATGGCATCCTCTGTACTCCTGTTCTTGCGGTAGGCAAACTGATAGGGATCCAGTGTGGGGGGTAGGCAGCTTTTGAGGTGTGCCAGGACCAGCCTCTCGAAGCACTTGGTGATGATGGTGGTAAGTAAATCATTTATTTATTTGCATCTGTACTCCACAATTTGAGATATGTAATAGAAATAAATCACATGTGGTTAAAGTGCACATTGTCAGATTTTATTAAAGGCCATTTTTATACATTTTGGTTTCACCATGTGGAATTTACAGCTGGTGCTATGAGCAAGTGGTTCAAGATGTGGTTGGGGTGGGCAGCTACAGGAGATATGGTTCTGTAGAGAGTTCGTATGATCTGCCTGTGGAAATAGTTAATTAGGGCTTTCAAAATTGGACAGACACTTGAGGAAATCTAATTTACAGGGCTCTGCAGAAAGAGTAGGGGTCAAGGCTGAGGGGATTACAATGGGAAACAGTCTGTTGCAAATTTAAGCACTGGGTCATGGCTTGTACATGTGCATCATAAATACACACATGAACAGGCAGTGGTCACGTCAGTGCCAACACTGACATCGTTGTGAAGCACATACCCATGTGCGTAGATTACGCAGCAGGAAGCCACATAGGGAGAAGGGAGTCAAGTCAGAAAAATATGGCCTGTATTGGTTGAGTGAATGGAGTTACTATGCTGCACTCTGGGATGATCCAATGGCCAAGGAAATCAGAGCCCGTCTGGAGGGAGCATTGTGCCACTGCTGACTTTACACACAGAGTAACATTTCTTGGCCAGAACTCTTCTCCGCGCCTGAGTACATCTTCAACGACAGACTTGCCTTTGACCATCTCCTTCTGGTCCTAAT
Organism: Amblyraja radiata; assembly: GCF_010909765.2. Lineage (NCBI taxonomy): Eukaryota > Metazoa > Chordata > Chondrichthyes > Rajiformes > Rajidae > Amblyraja > Amblyraja radiata. The sequence goes on from NC_045994.1 coordinate 18,078,041, forward strand.
CAGCCTGAAAGCCCAGTAGAAGCACGGCCAAATTCCCAAGGCCACAGGGAACGAGCAGGGGAATGGGTTTGTGTAATAAGGAGCTAACATGAACTTGGCTGGCCAAATGGCATCTCTTATTGCTTTGTGCAAATAGGCTTTGCCTCGCAGCTGTGCTGAAATTGCCAGTGATGGTGGCCGTATGTGCTGATCCAACGTGTGTGGATTGTTGCATTAAACAACACAGGTGCTGGGTTTCTTCCTCTGCTGTCTGACCTGCTTTCCATGCGCTTTAGTCCACACGAGTATCAGTTTCACAATGTATCAGATGTGCATTGACGTCATCCCTGCTTCAGGTGCTTGCAGGTAATGCATGTGCTTTAGGGAGTGCACGTTAGATTTTACACACAGCTCAGTTCCAGAGCATTTTTTAAAATGCCACGCCGTTCAATTGTGAATTGACGGACTGTGCAGAAACGAGGTTAACAGAATTCAAGCACTCTGATCCACATCTCATACAAGATTCATTCATGTCGATTTGATTTCGTAACAAGTGAAACAGGATCACCTTAATCAGGCAAAGGGGTAAGGTTTTTGCATTGGCAGGGCTTTTTGATGTATATTTCTTCTCTTTGCTGTCGATCCTTTGATTCGAGGGTGATCTCCACGAGGGTTGTGAAACATTGATCCTGAAACCATTACGTTGCTGTCGAGATACAGAGGTCCCCTGGCATGTAAGATGGCTGCAGTCTGGAACAGCTCCCTGTTCCTTATTTACACAAAGTATCCTCTGCCAAAGTGCCCACTGTCCTGCTCATCCCAGCTTGCTCACTGTTTCCGTTTCACTGGGTCTCTGCAGACCATCACATGATCTCCAACCATGGGGGAGGTGCGAGTAGAGCAGTTGATGGTGATCAGGCATCTTCACGCAGGCAAGCAAGTCTCAGGATCAAAATCTTCCCCCTGGTCATGAGGTTTTCAGTCAACCTACTGCTGTTGGTGCGGCCTCCAACCACGTCCACCCGCCTCTATCTCCCCCACCTGACTCATCTGCAATCAACCCCTCCTCTCCTGAATCTACCTATCCCTTGTCAGTTCTTGCCCCACCTCTTCCCCTCACCTCTCTCTCTACCAGTCATCTCCCATCTACTCAATCAGTATGAAGGGTCCTCATGCAAAATCTTGTGTGTCCATTTTCTTCCACAGATGCTGGCCCACTGTGTTCCTCCAGCACTTTATGTTATGTTCAGGATTCCAGCATCTGCAGTCTCTTGTGTGCCTCTGGATACGCTGTCGGCTTCTGCAATATTAGAAACAGCTCACACGAATCTACCCAACCAATACCCCAAGTATTGTTGACTATTTGCGTAATGTCAAATTCCTGCGATTATCTCCTTGTCATTCCCAGAACAGTGGCGGTGTATTCTAATCAGGACTTTGCACTGATCCGCCCCAAAACTTGCTGAATTCATACTTTTCAAAAGCAGCCGAGGCGATTAAGTGTTGACTGAGACCATTTGTTCGCTTTCTCCTTCAAGTTGCCAAACCAGACGACTGGGTTTGGTGCTGAGAATGAGCAGCAGGAGTGCAATAAATCAGTAAGGAATTCAGAAGGTTGCATTCCTGAGGTCTGCACTCACCTCTCTCCGCAATACCTTTCAGATAAGGATATACCTTTGAATGGCTTTGTTGGGCAGGATCCAATGAGGGTTGGGAAGGAGTAGGAATTAATGACTGATTTTTGACCAGTTAACAGAAAGTTGAGAAGGCTAGTGTGGTTGATGTTGTGTTTGTGGACATACAAAAAGCATTTGTTGAAGTAAAACTGAAGCGCATTAGAAATAATGGAAACCTGGATATGGAATGGAGACAGAAGGCTGCAACAAGGTGTATAGTTACTTATTGGAGGAAGATATGATCCCACTCTCAGCACTCATCATGGTCTGGGGTAAATGAATTCCTGCACCATACCACGCTCACTCACACCACCTGCCTGCTTTCCTTGCTGCTCACTTAGAATAAAAGTATTTATTTCCTTTGGCAATTGGCCTATATTTGTGCAAAGGAATAGCAGCATAGGCAGGCGATTGGGCAGCTCTGGGCCGTACGATGTCAATGTGAAGCTTCTCTTGATGTTACTCAACAGTTTAGACCATGTCGTTATGACCAATGCATATCCCTTAATTATACTGTCATTTCACACTGCTGTTTTGTGACCCAACCATGCACAGACATTGTGGGCTGAAGGGTCTGTTCCTGTGCTGTATTATGTATGTTGATGCGCTCCCCAAAGGCTGGTGCTAAAGTTGCTGCTTCTTTCAATGTTTATATTAAGGACCTGGAGCTACTTCAAAGTTTGCAGATAACACCAAGTATGGTTAGCAGTGCAGAAGATGGTGAATGAGGTCACAGGATAGGGAGCAGCTGGTAGTACGACAGACATGTTACTCCTGCCAAGATGCTCTTGGCTTCACTACCAGAAGAGCTGGGAATGACCAGGATATTGAGGGGCTGATTAACCACAGATGTTAGGCATTCCGGGTTATAAGCCCACCCGTCCCACCAGTTTTGCAGGCACCTAAACACAGAGGTCCAACTGAAGACCTAGGAACTAAGGAAGGAGCACAGGAGGCTCAGAAACGTACTGTGGGCCATGATCCTTTCAGTTTAGTTTAGAGATACAATGTGGAAACATGGCCTTCAGCACACCGAGTCCACACTGACCAACAATCGCCCATACACAAACACTATCCTACACGCTAGGGACAATGTACAGAAGCCAATTAACCTACAAACCTGCACGTCTTTGGGATTTGGAAGAAGATCGGAGCACCCGGAGAAAACCCACATGGTCACGGGGAATAAATCCATACAGACAATACCCAAGGTCAGGATCGAACCAGAGTCTCTGGTGCCTCTGATTCCATTCCGCAACAACCTGTTCGGTCCAACCTTACCGCAATTCTTGACTAGAATTCAAAGGCATAATGAGGCGTCAGGAGCAGACGGTGATTGTCGATCATGACCTGGAAGCACATGGAAGAGGTGGACCTCCTCACAAACTACACACCGCAACACCCATTGGTCACTCCCTGCCCCACCTGTGAGAGAGGCTGCCAGTCTTACATCATCTCACCGGCCACCTCTGACTACAGACCCAGAGGAAGCAAGCCAATGAGTTTATGTCATCTTTACAAGGACGGTGAGGTATTGGTACAATGAAAACCAATACCAAGGGCTTGCCTTAAATGGACATATTACCTTTTAATGTGAATAAAGCTCGGAACATTAATAGACCATTATCTGTTTATTTGCACCTTATCTGTTATTTATTCATGTGTGTATATATTTATATAATGGTATATGAACACACTGATCTGTTCTGTATTCATGCCTACTATATTCTGTTGTGCTGAAGCAAAGAATTTCATTGTCCTATCTGGGACACATGACAATAAACTCTCTTGAATCTTGAAAGTTTGTCATCAACAGTCTCTTGCCAGAGCTGATGTCTTGCTGCATCCAGGGTATCTAGCAGTTCTGTGGCAATATCTGGGTTGCCTGTGGCCTCAAACTGCTTCAAGAGGTCTTCTGAGTTAGGGAGCCAGCAAGGAGTTAAGGTTTTGCGAAAGCCTCTAGGGACGTACTTTGCTGCAGCCTTCAGGATCGTGCAGAAGGACTTGTAGTTCATGAGGACAGGTTCAAGACATGATCTTTTCCTCAACATCTCGTGTGAAACCTGTCCAATCTGCTTTCCTGAAGATCCAGCATGGGAGAGGCTTGAATGAGATCACCGGGATCTGTATACCGATGTGGATCAGAGCAGGTCTATGTTGACTGTGAGGGAAGTGTGAAAGGATCTTACGTCATGCATGGAGGGGGTGGCCAACATCGGTTTTCGATGTGAAGCAGAGGTCTGGGTTGTAGTCTCTCCTCCCTCTGCTTGAGTGGAATCCGCTGACATGTGGAATGACACTTTGGGTTGGAACCCTTCATATGGACGGAAAGAGAAGTGGGGGGATAGTCATAGAGTCAAAAGGCTGAAATACAAAGGAGTCAATGTTGAGGTTTCACATGAAATCATTGGCTAATTTAAAATAGAGAATGGTGAGGTTAATAAAGCAAGCACTCAGAGAAGATCTGTGCAACTAATGATGTAATTAATGATGTGTGACTTATGTGGTCAAAGCAAACGGGTGTCAGGAGTGGAGAATAGAGCCTTCCATTTCAGCAGGTGCTGCCTCTCAAAGTAAAGCTTATCCAATACTGGCCCATTGAATATTTCTAGGGCTGGTGCAGCCCACCTTACATAGAGGGTAAAGCTGTGTTTACACTGCCCTATCAAACATTCCCAGGGCAGTTGTAGTGCAGGTTAGAGAGAGAATAATGCTGTGTTTACACTATCCTGACAAACACTCACAGGGCGGTTATGGTTTAGTTAAGATAAAATGTAAAGCTATATTTACACTGCCTTATCACATGATCTCAAACCATGTACAACATATAAACTGCTAGAGGAACTCAGAGGAGTTAGGCAGCATCTGCGGAGGTAAATGGACAGATTACACTTTGGGTTGGAACCCTTCATCTGAACTGAAGGAGAAGTGGGGAGATAGTCAGCGAGTCAAAAGGATGCACAGTATAAGCTCAAGCTCTGCTTCCCCATGATCAAAGTGTGCAGGTGCGATGTTGTCACAAGAAAGCAGCAACTATCATCATAGATCCCCAACATCCAGGCCATGCTCTGGATTCTAGCTGCTCGCATCATGCAGGAGCGATGCAGAAGTCTCACATCACAAGGTTCTGGAACGATTACCTTCCCACAACTATCATATTCTTGAACCACCCTGCACGTGACTGTAATGCTACCCTGGCAATGGAACACCACAGATCACTTCTTGCACTACCGTGGACTTGGTTTTTTTGTACTGCTCTTTCCCTTTTCAGTCTTGTAGAATTAATGTGTTATTTATATATATAATTTGTGTTTTGTGTGTTGTCTGTGCCTGTGATGCTGCTGCATTGTGCCTGTACCTTACTGTACCTGTGCATATGACGACTTGGCAGCAGTGTGGAAATGCTGGGGCAAGATGGTGCTCCAGTAATTCTATAGCCGTCCAAGTTAAGGCAAATGTATTGCCTTATTTACAAGTGTGGAAAATCTAAGTGCAGAAGGGAAAGAGCCCAGCAATCCTGAACGAACAGGTTCCAGAGTGTTTTCTAGCAGCAGTGTTAGTCATGTTAAAGCGTGCAGATGCATTGAATGGAACTGTATGTAAGATGCTTCCCTGTGAGAGGCTGGGAAAGTGCCGAACCCAAAAATAAACACAGCAGATTACTCCCGGCAACACTCCAGAGTCGTGTTACATGCTGACTGCTGTCACTCTGTGCTTCACATATTTGTTGTAAGGGCAGAAAGAAGATGAAAAGCTGAATGAAATGCTGGCTTTTGTGGTGTTTCCCTCTATAGACAAACTGCTCTCCGTGCAGGAGTCATGTGACACACCTAATCTGCCACTGTAACTGGGTCAGCCAGCCTGTGCTTGGAACTTGGAACTCAAATCTGAAGGTGTTTTGGAGTTATGATCTTAATGGTCGGCTTGGTTAGTAAACAATTATTCTTTGTTCTCCGCCACGCACACATGAATGTGTTAGCATCACGCACAGCCTTCGTTTACAATGGACTGCATACAACTATATAGCTATACAAAGCCCTTGTTACACCTGGAGCGGGTCAGGCAGCATCTCTGGAGAACATGGATAGGTTTTGGATCAGGACCCATCTTCAGATTAATTACAGGGATGATGGGAAAGAAAACTGAAAGGAGGGGCAGGACAGGACGTGATTGGAAATAGGTGAACACAGACAGACCAGGGAGGGAGGTTTGATAGGCAGATTATTGGACAAAGGCCAGAGATGAAAAGACAGGTGTGAGCCCAAAATGTAATAAGTTGTGAATTGTAAAGCTCAAAGATAGAAAAGTAGCAAATTGTGAAGCTGGTGGATGGGATGCAGAGGGAGGGGAGAAACCAGCATAAGGTTAGTTGGGGTTCAGGGGAGGGGGGAAGCAAGGGGGGGGGGGGTGTTTTAGGGGTGCAAGGGGAGGGGGAAGGGGGCTGTTTGTGAGTTAGAACCTAAAATCGGAAAATTCAATATTCCTACTGTTGGGTTGTAACTCCCCTTCCATTCCCACACTGACCTTTCTGTCCTGGGCCTCCTCCATTGCCAGGTAGGATACACCCATATTTTTCTCCAAGTTAAATCTGGAGCACTCTGAACAGTTCTGACTGTTGAGGAAAGAGTTATGTAGGAAGGAACTGCGGATGATGGTTTACAATGAAGATAGACACAAAATGCTGGAATAACTCAGCCGGTCAGGCAGCATCTCTGGAGGTACTGCCTGACTTGCTGAGTTACCCCAGTGTTTTGTGTCTATGAGTTAACATATATTGGCCTTGGGGATCAGAAAGATAATCTGCACTTCAAAAATAAAGTATAAGACATTATCTGGAAGAGGGGACAGAATGTAAGGTATCCAAGTTTTCAGATGACAGGAAGGTAGGTAGAAGTACACGCTAAATGAAGATGTAATGACTAAAGCACTGTATGAGCAATCCAGCAAAAACTTGGCAAATGCAGCATAATGTGGGAAAGTGAGGTCATGCACTTCGGAATCAAAAGATAGATTATTATCTAAATGGAGAGCAAATACGAGTGACTAGAGAGGGATCTGGGTGTTCAGGTGCAGCAAGTAATTAAGAAGAAAAATGTTATATTGGCCTTTACTGCAAAGAAATAGGGTGATTTGTTTTCTGTTGTACATGATGTTGGCAAGGTCATGCCAAGAGTATTGTGCATAAATTTTGTCCCCTGACCTAAGACATCATAAAACTCTTCAATCCTATCTCATACCTTCTGCTTTTTTCTCTGGCCTGAAGAAGGCCCTACCCGAAACGTCACCTATCCACGTGCTCCAGAGATGCTGCCTGACCCGCTGAGTTACTCCAGCACTCTGTGTCCTTAAGGAGTTCATCATTTCTTAGTTGAAATGAGGAGAAATGTCTTTTCCACGGTGAACCTGTGGAACTCTACCACGGAGGTCAGTTAAAGTCAATCATTAAACACATTTACAAAGGAATTAGATGTGTTTCTCAGATCTAGAGAGATCAAGGGTTAAGGGGAGGAAGCTGGTACAGAGTACTGAATTAGCCTGTGATCACATTGAACAGCAGAGTGGGCTCAGGCTGAATGATCAGCTCCTGCTCCTATTTGATTGAACCAATTAGTCTGGCAATTCCTCATTGTTTTGGTTTCCAATCTACTATCTTCTTAGTTCACATTTTTTTACAAACCATGTTTCCTGTTGGGAACATACCCGGGAGGGTTTGGGATGGGCACCTGTTAAGACTGTATTGTGAGTGCATTATTAATGCGACATCAGTCTCTGCACTCCTCTGTAATTATATCTGATTATATCTGGAGCATTAAGCTGGTGCCTTGTTATCAAATAATGCAATACGACTCCTCAAACCACTCCACAGCTGGAATTCTGCTCTCGCCAACTGTTCCACTTCCCCGGATTGGTGCGTTTGCTCGCTTAAGCTTATAATCCTCCATCAGATAAAGCCACAGGCAGGGACACCACCACTGATCTCAGAGTTACTGCATAAGGTGGAACAATTCATTTAATTTTGTTTTGGCAACTCCTTTCAAAAGATGTCAGTATTGTGGGCATAATTTGAGTGGTTTTTAGTATCCCAACACAATGACTTGCATTCATATGACACCCTTAACTGAGTAAAATATTTGAAAACATTTCATAGAAGTACAACCAGATATAAATAAGTTCTGCTGTGCCAACAAAGTGAACCTTGAGGGGGGGTGACCAGAATGTTGACCATGAGTAGCTAATTTTGTTCTTTTATTTAAGAAAGGAAGTAGAAAGAATCCAGGGAATTATAGGCTAGTGATTCACCCGTCAGAGGTAGGGAAGCTATTGTGGAGGATTCTTCGGGTTAGGTTTTACTCTCATTTGGAAGGGAATGGGTTAATTAGGAACAGCCAGCAGCAGGTAATTTCTTACTAACTTGATTTGAGTTTTTTGAGTAGGTGATGAAGATGATCGATGAGGATCGGGTACGTGGACTTTAGTAAGACATTTGATAAGGTCCCCAATGGTAGGCTGATCCAGAATATTAAGATGCAGGGGATCAAAGGGCCTGTCCCACTAACACGACTTTTCAGCAACTGTCTTCGACCTTTAAGCTCGAGGGAAAAACCTCGAGCTGGATCGACTGTCAGCGATGAAACTGTGAGCTGGATCGACTGAGTTACTCCAGTTTTTTGGGTCTATCTTCGGTTTAAACTAGCAGTTCCTTCGTACACAAAGTTCAACAGGGACCTTTGCTGTTTGTAATATATATAAATGATTTGGATGTAAACATCAACGGAATGGTTAGTAAGTTTACAGATGACACCAACATTTCTGGGTTCTGGGCAGTGAGGAAGGCTGTCAAGGTATACAGTGGGATGTAGACCAGCTAACAAATAGACGCAGAAATGGCAGATGATGTTTAATCCAAGCAAGTGTGAGATGCTGTGCTTTTGGAGGTCAAATGTAAAGGGAAAATATACAATTAATGGCATAACCCTTAACAGCATTGATATACGGAGGGATCTTAACGTTCAAGCCCATAACTTCTTGAAAGTTGCAATACAATTAGATAGAGTGGTAAAGAAGACATATGCTTTGCTTGTTTTCATAGGTCAGGGCATTAAGTATAAGAGTTAGGAAGTCATAATACAGCTTTATAGGACTTTGGTTATGCTACATTTCGAGTATTATGGGCCGTTCTAGTCACCACGTTACAGGAAGGATTTGAAGGCTTTGGAAAAGGTGCGTAGGAGATTTACCAGAATGATGCCTGCATTGGAGGGTATTAACTACAGAGAGAGTTGGACAGACTTGGATTGTTTTCTCTGGAACACTGGAAGTTGTGTGCAGACCTGATAGAAGTATATAAAGTTATGAGAGGTGTAGATAGGGTGAACATTCAGGCCTTATTCCCAGCATAGAAACATCAAATACTAGAAGGCATAGCTTTGTGAGAGGGGCAAAGTTTAAAGATGGTATGCAAGGTAACCTTTTTACAGAATGGGTAATGAGTGCCCGGAACGTGCTGCAGGAGCTGGTGGTTGATGTACATATGATAGTGGTGTTTAAGAGACTTTTGAATAGGCATATGGATATGCAGGGAATGGAGCTATATGCATTATGAGCAGGTAGATAAGAGATGATTTTTGCATCATGTTTGGCACAGACATTGTGGACCAAAGGGCCTGTTCTTGTGCTGTACTAGATTCGACCTTCTATGTATTAGCTTAAGAATTGTAGAATTGTTGCAGCATAGTGACCAATTAGCTCATTGAATAGACTGGTTTCCTATTGGGAACCATATGGATTCCATTTTCCTGCTCTTTCCATCAACACTGCGTTACTTCCCCGGTGCGACTATCAGGGTCAAATTTGCAAGCCTAGACTGTTCCTGTCACCCTTACAGGCAGTGGGTTCCATGCCAGCACCTATACCTACCATGTATAAGTTTTAAGTGCGAGTGGAAAGGTTAGGAACTTGAGGGGCAACTTTTTCACATAGAAGGTGGTGGGTGTATGGAACGAGCTGTCAGAGGAGGTAGTTGAGGTAGGAGGTAGCTACTAAAATAATATTTAAAAGACATTTGGACAGGTACATATAGTTTCAAGGTAATTCGAATTTCACTGTACCTTAATTGATACAAGTGACAATAAACTGACCGTGAAACCTTGAAGCAGGGTACTGACCTGAAATGTCACCTATTCATTTTCTCCAGAGATACTGCCTGACCCGCGGAGTTACTCCAGCATTATGTCTATCTAAGGTTCAAGTTCAAGTGAGTTTATTGTCATGTGTCCCTGTATAGGACAATGAAATTCTTGCTTTGCTTAAGCACACAGAAAATAGTAGGCATTTACTACAAAACAGATAAATGTGTCCATATACCATGATATAAATATATACACACATGAATAAATAAACTGATAAAGTGCAAATAGCAGAAAGTGGTTATTAATAATCAGAGTTTTGTCTGAGCCAGGTTTAATAGCCTGATGGCTGTGGGGAAGTAGCTATTCCTGAACCTGGTTGTTGCAGTCTTCAGGCTCCTGTACCTTCTACCTGAAGGTAGCAGGGAGATGAGTGTGTGGCCAGGATGGTGTGGGTCTTTGATGATACTGCCAGCCTTTTTGAGGCAGCGACTGCGATAAATCCCCTCGATGGAAGGAAGGTCAGAGCCGATGATGGACTGGGCAGTATTTACTACTTTTTGTAGTCTTTTCCTCTCCAGGGCGCTCAAATTGCCGAACCAAGCCACGATGCAACCGCTCAGCATGCTCGCGACTGTGCACCTGTAGAAGTTAGAGAGAGTCTTCCTTGACAATCCGACTCTCCGTAATCTTCTCAGGAAGTAGAGGCGCTGATGAGCTTTTTTGATAATTGCGTTAGTGTTCTCGGACCAGGAAAGATCTTCAGAGATGTGCACGCCCAGGAATTTGAAGTTCTTGACCCTTTCAACCATCGACCCGTTGATATAAATGGGGCTGTGGGTCCCCCTCCTACTCCTTCCAAAGTCCACAATCAGTTCCTTGGTTTTGCTGGTGTTGAGGGCCAGGTTATTGCTCTGGCACCATATGGACAGTTGCTCGATCTCCCTTCTATATTCTGACTCATCCCCATCAGTGATACACCCCACAACAGTGGTGTCGTCAGCGAACTTGATGATGGAGTTCGCACTGTGGTTGGCTACGCAGTCATGGCAGGGCTCGAAATTCACGGTTGCCCGGGTGCCACTGACCACTCAAACTGCCTCCGGGCAACCTAAACGGCGAGTCATTTTGCCCGGCTTGACAACTTGGTTTATACCGAAGATAGACACACAAAAACTGGAGTAACTCCGCGGGTCCGGCAGCAGTGTGGCGTGACGGAGGGTCGGAGCTAAAGACGGGCAGCAGCGGCGACGGCGACGGCTCCATCTCCTCCTCCCGCACCCCGCCCCGCCCGGTGTGTTAGCAGCCACTCCGCCAAAGGCTCTTTCAAAACAGACCCTTGGAGGAGGGAGGTGTCGGTCAGTGGCGGGAGTAGAGTAGGGGTAGGGAGACGAACCAAAACACTCTCGGCAGCCCTGCACCGCAGCCAGGACCGATCCCGGTCTCCGGCGCTGCAATCGCTGCCGAACCTCCACTGGACCATCCCCGTCCCCGTCCCCGCCCGAGAACCTCCACACGTCCGGGGATGGCCAGAGGCGTCGGGAGTCAGACGGGCGCGGCGCCCCCAGCCAGCGCAAAACCCAGCTCAGCTCTGCCTGCCCCGCCAGGTTAACCAACAGCCATGTGTGGATTGAGACGGGGCTGTAGGCGGGACAGGCAGCTGAGCTGCATTTAGCGCTGGATTGAGCTGAAATTACCGTTCACAGAAGCCTCCGAAGCCTCGCGCGTGTGTGTGAGTGTGCCGCCAAGATATTCTGTCCGCGGTCCCCTCCATATTTTGGTTGCGATTTCTGTGCCTGACATGTGTTGTCCGAGGAGCGCTGGCCTTCCTTCCCACCTCCTCTGCCCCTTCCTCTCTCTCTCTCTCTCTCTCATACGCCCCCCTCCACTCCCCTTATCTTGAGAGCCCTCCTCTTCATCCCGCACTGATCCCCATTCCTGTCTTTATTCAGTCCTCACTGTGCTCCCCACCCCCCCCCCCCCCCCCCCATCTATTTATCCTGCACTGATCTCCCTAGCCACCTCGCATTGATTCTCCTGCCACTCACCATGAATCCTACACTGGTCCCCCAATTCATCCTGTACTGACCCCCTTCCCATCCATCCTGCACTGCTCACCCCTTCATCCTGCACTGCTCCCCCCATCCATCCTGCACAGATCCCCCCCATTCAACCCCCAGATATCCCCCGCGCTCTCCCCTCATAATTTTACCTACTCCAACCAACACTCACTAATTCCCCTGCCTCAATCCATCCACTCCACACCGATTCATACACCCCCCCCCCCCTCTCAAAGCACTTCATCACCACCGGCGTTAGTGCCACTGGTCGATAGTCATTGAGGCACGTCACCTTACTCTTCTTGGGCACCGGTATAATTGATGCCCTTTTAAAGCAGGTGGGGACCTCAGACCTCAGAAGTGAGAGGTTGAAAATGTCCGTAATTTAGAGGGAGATGGGCCAAACGTGAGCAGATGGGGCTAGTACAGATGGGGCATCTTGGTCGGCATGGGCAAGTTGTGCCAAATGGGCTGTTTCCATGCTATATGACTCTATAGCTTTTAACACCAGTTTATTCTTGTGTTATATTGTGTAGTTCTGCTATACATGGCTGCGACTGAGTCCTGCTGCACGATCCGCCCTGGCTCTTTGGGAGTTCCGAGTTTTGACGGCAGATGCCACAGACGCCTGTTTGGAGAGGCATCGGTGGACCAGGCCTCTCAGCAACGACTTTAACCCGCACCTGTTCTGTGCAAGGCTCCTAAACAAACATTTCCTTATCTCAGCTAACACACATTTGGTTCCTGATAGCACATTAATCCGTTAAAATTTACTGAAGTGTAAATATTTCTTATGTTATTATTTCAGCAAAAAGAGATTTTAAATTTGAAAGATTCCCAACAGCTGCTAACCACAGAAGAGTGCATTTTAAAATGTCTCCTGCCCACCATTAGTTATATTTATTGTCATATCTTGTGTCTGCATCTCTCTGACAAACATGCTGACGTTTCAGTTGAGACCTTGTTATGCGTGAATTTTTCCCGAACAGTCTGTGACCCATAGCACTGTAGCTGGTAGCACTATATTTAAAGCCCATAGCGCAGTAGCCGGTAGCGTTATATTTAAAGCCCATAGCGCTGACGCCGGTAGCGCTATATTTACCCCCTATAGTACTGCAACCGACAGCGCTTTGTTTAAATTGCCATGCACTAAAGGGCCTGTCCCACTTGGGCGTAATTTGCACGTCACGCAGATTTTGGACATCCCAAAATCCTGGGGCGCCCCGCGCGTCACTGCCTACGTCACCACGCACCGTGCACACCATGCACGTATCACGCGCGCATCATGACACGTGCGTCGTGACGCGTAAATGATGTCGCGTAAATGACACACAAATTACACCCAAGTGGGACAGGCCCTTAAGCCGACAGAGCTGTTTAAACCTTTGCGCGCCAAACCAGCAGCGCTGTATATATTACCTTTATGCGCCATGTCTGTAGGTATGTGTGTATTGATTTACGCGCCAGTCTGCGACTGATAGTGCCTAGTTCCCAAAGGAGGGGGGGGCCTCGCTCGGATGCAGTCCCCTACCATTGGTTATAGTTTGAATTTGGGAGCAGTGCTATTGGCCAGGACGTACCAGCGGTTATTTTAACAGCTGATCTCTTACCTGTAGAAAGGCAGGCGCCAGTAAACCAGAAGTTAGTTTATGCACGAGAGGTGTTCACCGACGGACTGAGTCGCGATCAATGCCGCGGACGGAGGCCGAGAGAGAGGCGTGCTGCTGTAAACCGGACCCTGCGCATACCAAGGCAAGTATTATTTTTGTTCTCCCTAACACTGGAACTCTAACTCTAACAAGGATGAGAGGGTATCTTATTGAAACATATGATTATTAAGGGATTTGACACGCTAGAGGCAGGAAACATGTTCCCGATGTTGGGGGAGTCCAGAACCAGGGGTCACAATTTAAGAATAAGGGGTAGGCCATTTAGAATGGAGATGAGGATTAACGTTTTCACCCAGGGAGTTGTGAATCTGTGGAATTCTCTGCCTCAGAAGGCAGTGGAGGCCACTTCTCTGGATTATTTCAAGAGAGAGTTAGATAGAGCTCTTAAAGATAGCGGAGTCATGCGATACGGAGAGAAGGCAGGTCGTAATGTGAACCTTGGGGTACTGATTGTGGATTATCAGCCATGATCACAGTGAATGGCCGTGCTGGCTCGAAGGGCCGAATGGCCTACTCCTGCACCTATTGTCTATTGTCTCTTGCCAATAAAACTGATTTGTAACTAGTGAGCCTTTATCTGTTCTACTAATCAGATCCTTGAACCTGTTCCCTTGAAACATTTGGCGTAGATCGGACGAATAGAATATGTTTGGTAAAAATAAATATTTAAACGAGATGGCGCTGGTGCAGGCCAAGCACCCCTGCACCAAGCTGTGGCCCTCAGTGCAGAGGAGCCTGCAGCAGGCCGTGCTGCAGGTAGGACCAAGAACCCTTGAGTCTTCGACCCCGCGCATACCAAGACAAGTATTGTGTTTGTCTCGCCAATAAAACTGATTTGTAACTAAACAGACGAGTGAGCCTTTTTCTGTTCCACTAGTCAGATCCTTGAACCTGTTCCCTTGTAACAGACCTCAATGTCTTTTTCTAATTGATTTGTGGGTGAATTGTTCTGCACCACTGTGACTTATCCACTCATGATGCTTCTGTCTAAGGCTCCAGCCAGTGATGAGTTAAAACAAGCCCTGGTGTGTTATTGATTCTACTCTGAGTGATAAAGGCCTGGCACATCTATCAACTGATTATCACCAAGCATTCGGTACTTGGTGCCCATATTGGAAAGCAACAAATCGCCCTGTCTCTCATCATTAACCAGTATCCCCTGCTGGTATATGTTGACTGAACACAGGATCAGGGTTAAGTGATCCAAATGTTCTTCAAGTTAGAACGGATGGTTCAAACACTGTACCAGAAATTCAATTGCCCATTAAACCCTGTAGTAAAATGGCAACTTACAAGGATCTGAGGTCAGTTTAATCCTGTGTCATTAATACTTGATTTACATGCCTATATCCTGTGTTAATTCTGTGTGCGTCTGTGACACTGATCACAATGGCTTTCTCATAAACTTGTTAGGCATGAATTAATTTGGGAGTCGATCACCAGGTGAAATCAGAGTGAGACTCCTGTAATCCACTTTTCCGTTGTTTGGAAACCCTGACGCTTTGTTACTGGGCCTGATTCCTGGGCTCTCTTAGAACACAGGGGCTCCTGTTCTTGCGCTCCCTCTGACACACCAGGGAAAAAGTGAAAACCCCATGTGCCAACACCTTTGCTATTTCCAGATATTTAATCCAGATATGCAGGCACACAGTGCAAGAACATTGTAACGCCCATTAACACCCATCTCTCTTGCAGAAGCTGGAAGTAACATGATTAGCTACACAGGGAGCTGCGACTGAGCTCACAGGCCCCATCACCTGGAGAATAAGGTGCAGTACATCAGGGATTCAAGTGCCACAGACCAATTGTCCACGAGGATAACATATCTGTATATACCTTCCTCTCATGTTCCTCTCCCCACTGTCTCTCCTGCATTCCGAGGTTTTAGGTTTTTGTTAATTTTAGAGATATAGCATAGACACAGGCCTTCCAGCCCACCGAGTCCACGCTGACTATCGATCATCCATACATACTAGTTCTGTTATCCCACTTTATTATTCATTCCCTAAACACGAGAGGCAATTTTACAGAGGCTAATTAACCTAAAAACCAGCACGTCTTTGGAAACCGGAGCACCCTTCTTTAGGCTGCTAAAGAAGATAAGAGCCCATGGTATCAGAGGGAAGATACTAGCATGGATACAAGTTTAGCTGAATGGTGAAAGGCAGTGGCAATAAAGAAAACTTTTTCTGATTGGCTGTCACGGTGTTGGGGCCACTACTCTTCACGTTGTATATCAATGATTTGAATTAGGGAATTGTGGCCAAGTTTGCAGATGATCCAAAGGTAGGTGGAGGGGCAGGTAATGTAGAGCAAATGAGTCTGCAGAAGGACTTGGACAGGTTGGGAGAATGGGCAAAGAAGTGACATATAAAATACTGTGTAGCAAAGTGTGGTCATGCAGTTTGGTAGTTGAAATAAATAACTGTTGAAATAACTATTTTCTAAATGGGGAGAGGTTCGGAAATTGGAAATGCAAAGGGACTTGAGAGTGCTGGTGCAGGATTTCCAAAAGGTTAATTTGCAAGTTGAATTGGTAGTAAGAAAGGCAAATGTAAAGTCAACATTTATTTTGAGAGGACGAGAGTAAAAACAGGGATGTAATTCTGAGGCATTATGCGGCACTGGCCAGACCGTATTTGGAGCATTGTGAGCAGTTTAGGGCCCTTATCTGAGGAGGGATGTGCTGGTGGTGCAGAGTGCCCAGAGGAGGTTTACGAGAATGATCACAAGAATGATTGCATTAACGTATGATGAGCATTTGACAGCACAAGGCTTGTACTCGCTGGAGTTTAGAAGGATCAACCCTGTCCAAAGCCATGAGCAAAGAACAGTATCTACTGTGCCAGATCACATATGGTCTGTGCTTTTTTGGATGCTCTTAAAATTTATTGTGTGTTGGGCAACGGTGCCCCTTTGTGTACAAGAAGATGCACTTAAATCAATCCCTTTCTCAAATGAATCAGTGTTTAATGGGGACCTGTGGCAGCTCTAAATGAGTTCCATCTACAGCTTCCTATATTTCTCACTGAAATCTTGTTTGGAAATTTATTGCCTTGCTATTCAGAGAGATTGCAGTGTGTAGGAAGTCTATTCATAGTTATAGTTCGTGAAAACAGGCCCTTCGACCCAACTTGCCTACGCCAACTAACGCATCCCATCTATACTAGTTCCACCTGCCCGCGATTGGCCCATAACCCCTTTAAACATCCTATCCATTTACCTTTCCAAATATCTCATCAATGTTATGATAGTACCTGACTCAACTACCTCCTCCAGCTGCTCATTCCATACACCCACCACCCTTTGTATAAAAAAGTTACCCCTTAGGTTCCTATGAAATCATTCCCCTCTCACCTCAACCCTATGTTCTCTGGTTCACAATTTCCCAACTCTGGGCAAAATACTCTGTGCATTTACCCTATCTATTCCTCTCATGTTTTTGCACGCTTCTATAAGATCACCCCTACACTCCAAGGAAAGCAGCTTGTCCTAGCCTTTCTACATCTCCCTATAGCTAAGGCACTTGAGTCCGAGCAACATCCTGTAAATCTTCTCTGCACCCTTTCCAGCTTGACATCCATTAACTGGGTTGTGTCGGACTGGAATCTTCCTGTTCAGTTCGTGGTACCGTGGGCATGACCTCTGTATAGCCATTTGCTGGTTGGGTGCTCCCCTCTCTCCAGCACTAATCTGCACCAAGTTTTCCAAATGCAATATGAGTACTACACTGGAGAGAGCAGGCTGGAAATAGGGTTTTCAAATGTCTAAAATGGCTGGAGTAAGTTGGGGAGCAGCGGATAACTGGTTAGAGGCAGATATTTGTGAGTGTGTCGGTGTCCACACCCAGAGACACAAGGGATACAAATATATAGGTTCGTGAGGAAGGCATTTTGGATGCTTGGCTCCATTGAACATGGCTTATAATTTACGACTGGGAAATCACGGTACTTCATAAAACATTGGTTAGACTATACTTAAGAATATTGTGTGCAGTTGTGATCACCGCAAACCACACTTGGATGAAATGATAAGAATCTGGGAACCCATTCACGAGTGTTGAATTGAGACATAGAGGGAGATGGCTGTGATAGTTAATGACCAGGGTAGTCACAGGCACATACCAGCCAGAGGTGGGGACTGAACAAACCCTTGCAAGTGATAGGTGGATACAGGCGATGGGGATTGGCAGATGAGAAATGTTGATTGAAGGCATGGATGTGGCAGAATCATCTGCCAATCAAACCCAGGCTTTGTCCCGCCCAAATTATTTTCCAGCTTTCAAGATCAATCATTCTGAAGGGTTCCAGTCCAAAACATCACCTATCCAGGCGGTCCAGAGATGCTGTCTGACCCGCTGAGGTACCCCAGCACTTCGTGTTTTACTCTACTTCATTGATTTTCTTTAGAGGAAAACCTGCTGTCTTTATGTGTCTGGTAAGTATGTGACTCTAGACCAGTGGTTCCCAACCTTTTTTTGGCCATGCCCCACCTAATCATAGCAATGTTACAAAATTTTGAGATTTTAAAAATCAAGTCTGCAATTTATCCCATCAGATAAAGCATAAAAATAAGTTTAATTTGACACCTAATTCACTTTCATATCTCAAGTATTTAAAAAGTTATGGCCATTTTCATACTGGGAAATGAGCATCTTGTTCCCCATTGATTTTCTATGGACATAACAAAAAAGCTGTGATCGTGAACAGTCAAAAGCCCATAACTTTCTTAAAAATTAAGAGAACTGAATGAAATTTTCAGTTATCATAGATTAAAGCATTCTGAAACAAATATAAAATAATCTTACTTGGATGACCTGAAATTAAAGCATATAATTAGTTAGTTACCTAATTGTAGCTAATTTCAGACTTCAATTACTAGATCTAAACATCTATCCATTTCTTAATAAATGATTAACATTTTTAAATAGCCTAAATGTCCAAATAATATTCACAAATAATTCACAATAAAAATTGATTTTTAAATCTCATTTACATTAATTTATAGGCCAAATGGAAGGAATTTAGTGTTCAATTGCTGTAAATAAATGCCCATTTAAATCAGCTTTCCAGTGGGTCCCTGTGGAACGCGCTGGTTTAGAACGTTCACATTGCGGTAGATTTGTGCCCCAAATGCCGAGAAAAATACTGTGGGATATAATGGGCCCAAAATGAGCTACTCGCAATATTAAACTTTGTATAAAGGGATCTTTAGAAGCCCTTTTTAATGTAAAAATATACAACTTACCTTCTGTGGTTTGCTTTATGAGATCCTGCGGTTGCTGGTGGTCGCGGGTTTAGAGATTGATTTTTAAACTACTATAACTATTATACGAGGCCTTTAAAACTAATAATAGCTTTTGCGACGGGGTCTTCCAGCGATTTTCCGTTAATAATTAACTAGGCTGAACATCTTCGATTTGAACAGCCTAGAGAAAATCGCGTTTTAAACCCGCCCCCCTCTAAACGGCGCCAAAATCGCGCACACCCGCAGCGACAGATTTTCAACGACGCTTCAGGTAGGCTTTGCAACATACCTACTAATCACCTCTAAAATCCTGATGCCCCCCCACCCCCCTTTTTTTACCCAAAAAAAATTATTTACTCAAAATAACATCTGAAACATAAACTACATATGTTTACCTGATGGAAAATCCAAAAAAATAAAAATCGAAAATTTGGACCCAGACCTCCTCAGTCGAGCTCAATTGCCCCCCTTAAAAATCAAATTGCCCCCCTGTGGGGCGAACACCCCACGTTGGGAACCACTGCTCTAGACCTATCAATGTGGTTGTCTCTTACCTATTTCCTGAAGGCTTTCAAAAGATATGTATATTTCTACCTATACCAAACATAGATGTAATCAATTCAAACTCAAGTACAATATATCGAGACCAAAGGGGAAGATACAGAGTGCAGCAATCGGGGGTAAGAAATAAATATCAGCACAGCGAGCAGCATCAACACCGCATGAATGAAAATAGAAAGTCTCTCAGAGAACAAAATTCCATACTGGCTGAAATGTGACTTAGATTTATGTTTATTATTGTCACATGTACCAAGGTAGAATGAAAACCTTTGTTTTGCATGTTATACGAACATATCAGATATACCAAACATAGATACAATCAATTTAAACTCATTATGTAGAGGAAAGTGAAGTTGCAGAGTGCAGAATATAGTTCTAAGCATTGTAACGCATCTGTTCCTTACACAAAGTCCAATGTCTTTATTGGAGCCAAAGATTAATCTTTGATTGGGGCAGCCGTGAATCGAACAGTCCCCAAGCCTATGGATTTGATAATAGAAGGAAGGTGGGATGGATGAGGATGGATTGGCTAGCTGTAGCGGAGCTGCAGGCATCCTCTGCCGGGTGGGAGCGGAGCATCTCCGCTTGCCATTTCTCACCGAGCTACAATGATCAAGGTCCGGGACAAACCGAGCAGCGCTGGGAGCGCAGAGCCGAGTCTTTCACTGGGTCAGTGAGGCTAGTTGTTGGCCGCTCTTCCCGCGTCTGGATGCTCTCCAATCACAGCTGTTTCTGTGATCTCTCTCCACACACTATTCTCGTTCATTTCCAACATTAAAATTTATGGTTATGAACCGTTATAACCAAGGGACTTCCTGTGATTGCACTCTAGAGAGTTTATATTCTAGAGTGCTGAATATAAAACATCAACCGTATTCTCAAGGTTCTTTTTAAATGTACCTGTAAGTGCCAGAGTCCAAACTCATTGGATGAAAAATATTTATTCCTGCACTTTCCTCTAATTCTGTTAGCAAGTTACCCTATATATAAAGACAAAAGTCTGTAGAAGGGTCTCGATCCCAAACGTCACCTATCCATGTACTCCAGAGAAGCTGCATGACCCAGAGTTACTCCAGCATCCGCAGTTGTTAGTTTCTATGTTCTATACCCTATATAGATATGTCCTTTATTTATTGACCTCTGTTAAGGAAAGTACGCTCTCCCTTCTCATTCGACTGAGGCCTCTCATATTTTATTCCACTGTGAAATCCTTCATAATCCATTGCTACTTGAGTGTCTTTCCTTGCCAACCTATTTGTACAGAAACCTATGTATGTTACCAAGAAAGGGTAGAGGACTCAGGCTATGCCAGAAATGGCTGAGCTAATCCCCTAAACAAAGATGTTATACAGGCATCAGGAGGGAGATTTCTCACTCTATCAAAATCAAACTGCAGATGTTGAAAATCTGAAAGAAAGACAGAAACTTCTGTAATATGTCTGCAGGCGAAGCAGCCTCTATTGAGAAAGTGTCAACATTTTGGGTTGTTGACCCTTCATCAGAACTGGGAAAAAACAAAATGCAAGTTCGTTTTTAGTCAGAAAGTAAGTGGGGAAGGAGTGTGCAGGATAAAGGTGCACTTGATAGGATGAATATGCAGACAGATCACTGTCCTCATTAAGCCACTTTGGCTCATCCTGATTTCTCATTAACGCTGTGAGTGGGAACAGTGCATGTTATCCATTGTAACGGCCTGGCACTATTGAGGATCAGATTCTTATCGTGTGGCAAAGCCTTTCCTCGATCTTACTGAAGAGCAGCTACCTGTGATATACAAGATCTGATAGGCAAACCTATTGTGGGGTGTGGTTTCTGGAAATCTACTGGCTTCGCAGCAGAGCTGAACATTAAGAAAATAAGACAGGCCCAGTGCTGTCAAACGCCTGTTTCTACGCTGTATCTCTAAAAAACTAAAAATCAACGTTAAACTTGTGGCAATTCCTTGTCACTGAGACAAAAATGCCTCCAAAAAACTGATTACCTCTGGGGATAGATATATTTATAACTAAAACTCTTCTCTTGTTTATGTGTATGTCTATGTGTGTCATCTGGGCACAATCTGGTTAATTCCTACTTTCTTCCAAATGCTAGGCCACAGCCTTCCCATTTTCACACATTCTACTCACATTTTTCCTGTCGAAGCGATAAACATCTTCTCGTCGCATTCCCACCTATATTTCCGAACTTTTTAATCGTTTAAAGTTTTACAAACAGCCCGAAAACTCACCCATTTCGGAAAACCCCCCGCAATTGACGTCACAATGGACTCGCAAGGCAGGATACTCCGGGAGGGGGGGACACTCCAGCGCACCCCAGTGACGTCACAATGGACTCGCAAGGCAGGATACTCCGGGAGGGGGGGACACTCCAGCGCACCCCAGTGACGTCACAATGGACTCGCAAGGCAGGATACTCCGGGAGGGGGGGACACTCCAGCGCACCCCAGTGACGTCACAATGGACTCGCAAGGCAGGATACTCCGGGAGGGGGACACACTCCAGCGCACCCCAGTGACGTCACAATGCACTCGCAAGGCAGGACGGGACACTCGTTTTTTTAATACAAATACTTTTATTCAAAAAATTAAAAAAACATTAATACAATCAAAGACTGCCAATGTTGACAGTTTACAAACAAATGATCATCAAATTAATATAACGTCAACTTTATCAACAAAACAGTCGATCTACCTCGGCGACCAGCGTTCACGGAAGGCCTCCAAAGTCCCCGTGTCCTGGAGAGGGAACACGTGGGCACGGACGCAGGCCCGGAAAAGGGGCAGGTAGTCAACCCCGGTGCAGCCGTCGACTACCTGCAGATGGGACACTCCGGGAGGGAGGGAGGGCCACTCCAGTACTTGTGCGACAGCTGCCGACGTCCAACATCTGGTGGCGAGGGTGGTGCTCTGGGCCCTGGCTGGAGCCGAGCCGAGCCTGGTGCTTGAGCTGGAGTGAGTGCCGGGGCTTGGGATGAGGCCGTGACCACCGACGCTCGCCACCTGATGGCAAGGGTGGAGCCATGGGCCCTGACTGGAGCCGAGCCTAATGCTCGAGCTGGAGTGAGAGCTGGGCCCGGGGCTGTGACTGGGGCCGAGAAAGAAGCCGCCGCTGGAACCAAGGACGAGCCTGGGTCTGTGGTCAGGGACGAGCCCGCAGATGAAGTCGTAGCCTGCACTATAGCCCAGGCGGCGGCTGAGCTGACGGCTGGAGTCTACAGCCAGGGCCGGGCTGAGTACGAGAACCAGGCAGAGTTCCAGGCCCTGGCACTGCTCTACGACTTGGAGTGAGGGGAGGAGGATGAGGGAATTGAGGAAGGAGATGGGGTGGGGAGAGGGGTAGTAGAGGGAGATGGGGTGGAGGAGGGAGATGGGGAGGGGTGGAGGAGATGCCCCCTCCCTATCTACCCTCACTTCCACCCTCTCCCTCCCTCACCCTCTCCCCCCTCCCTCCCCCCAAATCTACCCCCTCCCTCTCACTCTCTACCACCCTCTCTCTCTGCCCCCTCCCTCTACCCCCCTCCCTCTCTACTCCCCTCCCTCTTTAACTCCTCTCCCTTTCTACCACCCTCCCTCTCTACCACCACTCGCTCTCTATCCCCCCCTCCCTCTCTATCCCCCTCCCTCTCTGGGGATTGAAGAGGGAGAGGGAAGAGGAGGGAGTGCCGGGGGATGAGAGAAATGAGACGCACTTGCACAGTTGGGGGTTATGCTTGAGTGGTGGAATCTGCGCTTGGTCTAATATATATATATATATATACACACACATATATATATACACACATATATAATAATATATACACACACATATATATATAGACTAGACCAAGTGAGACCCATTGGGTCCCGTCCCATTGTGTGGGGGGGGGCGGCCTGCGGTATCACACACTCTAACCACCCCCCTTGATATTATATTAATATTATTAATTCGCTCCTTTTCCCCCATCCCCGCCCTATCCACTCACGCACAGCCCCCAACTGCGCAGGCGCGGCTAGAGAGGGAGGGGAGAGGTGGAGAGGGAGGGGGACAGAGAGGATGAGGTAGAGGGGGAGGGGCACACACACATAATATATATATATATATTACACACACACACACACACACACACATATGGATGTGGACCAATGTGTTACAGTTGAATGAATTCTGATTGGTGCAAGAATAATTGGGAATGCTACATTATATTTCTACCATCACCCTCTACTGGGTTAGAGAGGGTATAACTAACCAGAACCCTGTTTTCTTACTGTTAGCCAGTGTATTTTGGATGGAAAGCCTCAATCTCTCCAATGTAACAGAATTTACAAATGATAAAGTCAGTGAAATGCACAGGATATTCATTCCACTGCCCCAGCTATTTTCAGTAATCCACTCACAACTCCCGCTTTGTCGCCCTGTCTACCACCATGGCAAATGATAGAGTGTGAGAGATTGCAGCCCCTATTTAAATATCTGAAGGGGCTGCTACTCAAGTTTTGGCTGCAATTCAACCCCACGCTTTTGATCTTCGGTCACCCAGTACGGAGGGAGCAAGGCTGGTTACTGAGGGTCAAGAAGGCCATTCACGGGTCCAGGCAGCAGGCAGTCAAGGATTCTGCCGAGTTGCCTGCCTACCCATCTCCCAGGCTTACGTTCGTGCCCGCGTGTCCCTGGAGAGGGAACATGCGATGTCCTCGAGGACGCTGGAAGCCTGTGAACATCGGTCGTCATGGGGGATTGAGTGAGGCATGGATAAGGATGACAACATAATTTGATGATTGATTAATTGATGTTTGCAAACTGAGCAAGTTTTGATCTTTCCAGTAATTTGGAACTGTGATCATTTGAATAAAACCTTGTTAAGGAAAAAAAACTGTGGCAAATGAACTGCTTTCCCAGGTTCAGGTGACAATTAAAGATAATTTTTATCTGCACTTTCTCTACAGCTATAACATGTGCAGCTCTGTATTCTGTTTCCTTTCACATTCTGCACCATGCATGGTTTGATTGTACTCGTATATGGTTTGCACATTCTCCCTAAGGTTGTGTGGGTTTCCTCCTGTTTCCTCCCATATCCCAAAGATGTATGAGTTAATAGGCTGCTGTAAATTGCTCCTTATGTGTAGAAGGGTGGTAGGAACTAAGGAAAGAGTATCAACACGAAGGCTCGAGGGTCAGTTATTTGCAGTAGTGATGCCCCCAGGTAATCCTGGTAAACTGATGAACCTGGGGAAGACATGGTTGGCTTGTGCTATCAGCATCTCTGTGTTTTCATATTGCTTATTTCCTTCACAATAGAAATGCTCACAAGGTCCTCTCTTGCCTGCAGCTTTTGTTGAATTTCAATTGTATTCAAAATTTGGCAAGTATTTGTTAATATAGGCATACATCCTTGAGCAGGTTCAGTAACGATGTCTAAAGTCCTTGAACATACATGACTATATTTCTCACAGTAACAAGCCTCTGCTGGTTAGCAATTTAGTGTTAAGTGTCTGCTGGAATACCATGGGTAACCACCCACCATGTGCATCCCTAACCGCAACCTTACCTCAGCACCAAACTATGATGGACTTTAGTAGTAAGTTGCACTACGTATGTTGGCTTGCACTATTGTGGCCTTGTTTATTATGTTGTATAACTCAGAATATTCATTTGCTAAATTGTTGCATTTAATGTGTAAAACTACAACAAATAAGAATTTCATTGTTCCAGTCCCAGGATTCTTGACGACTTTTATTCTTTGGGCCCAAAAGGCAATGCAAACTGTCTAAAAGACAATCTGTTAAGGGGCCATATCCTTACTTTGTGCACATAATGTTACTGTAAATATGCAAAATATAACCAAAAAAACATGCTAATTTAAAATCAATCTTTTTAAGTGGGTCGACATAATACACATCTGACGTGTATTTAGTGATGTACCGTATCGTTGAGGTGCTTATTCTGCAGGAATAACAAGGACACATTTGGTTTACTTGTGTCAGGCCATTTAAGTCATGTTTTGGGCCTTTATTACTGTTATTATGTGGACGGGAGGTGTGTGGGAGGGGGGTGTGTGTGTGTGTGTGTGGGCAGAGGGGTCGTGGGGGATTGGTGTGTGAGGGTGGGGTTGTGGGGGAGGGGGGGGTTGTGGGGGGAGAGGGGGGCATCATGGGGAGGGGAGAGGGGGGGCATCATGGGGGAGGAGCCGGCGAGTGGGACCGGAGGGATAGTGGCTGGAATTGGCAGTGTGATGGGGACTCACAGTGGGCGCTGGTCGTTCTCCTCCGCCGGGATCAGAATCTCTGCTTTGTTTGGCGACATCGCCGACTCTGGGCTGGGCTGCTTTGGGTCCCTCCGAAAGTCCGGTTGGAAACCTCCGCTGGCCATGCTCAGCTCCAATAAAGACGCAATGGCGTAGGAAGGGGTGGACCGTCCCAGGAAGTGACAGGAGAAGAGACTAATCCACGCGGCGCCGACTGGCAGAAGAGATCGATCTGCGCACGTGTGGATTTAAGATTTTTTAACCTCGCTAACTTTTACGACATTCAACCGATCGCAATCGTGACACAGGAGAACGGTGAGTGAACTGGCGAAAAATCATGGCGCTATCGCAAACTGTTTTTGCGTAAATAGAATGACCGCCAAACTGGAAGATACCAAGATCAGAGTTTTAGAATAGAATATGTTTATTGTCATTGCACAAAACTGAGCAACAAAATTCCATTTGCTTCTCCTCTGTTAAAAGAAATACAACACAGTTATGTATAGATAGATTGGTACCCTCTTCCAATGTGCTGGTTTAGTTAAAACTTTCCAAACTGCAATTGATAGATCATGTTTCGTCAAGGGAATGAAGCAAAGGTAGGTAAGCAGAGGTGTGGATCTGACTGCAGTAATTGATAGAAGCTACAGGAAGGTTCATGGGAACCCTTTATTTTGAGATGCAAACAGGAAATTAAAAACAGAATGAAAGTACCATTTTGTGAAATTTCAAAAAATCGTGTTTAAACGCGTCAAGAAATTCACCAGTCCCTGCCTTTGGAAAAAGTGTGGTTGTGGCGCAATTTGAAAACCTTATGCTTAACGTATACAGCTCCCAAATGGGAGGACCAGATGGTGCAAACTGTCTAAGACAACCTGTTGATGGGCCATATGTTTACTTTGTGCATATGAAGTTAATACAAATGCAATTAAAAAATATGCCATCAAAGTTGTCTTACACTAATTAAAAAATCAATCTTCCTATGCTGGTCAACTTTATAAACAGCTAACATATTAAGTAATACGTAGCGATCATTGGGGGAATGACATGGCCAGATTTGAAAGAAATCTGAAAATATGCAGCCATGCAACGCGAATGGAAAGATGCACATTTTGTTGTTTTTCAAAAATGAGTTTCAAACTGCGATGAAGATTTAATTCTGCTTTGCACTGGCTGGTGCTGCTGTCAATCAGCGGTCCCCGACGCCGGGCTGCCCTTATATCTCCTCTCCCGCCAAACCCACTCACTGAAGGAACTTTACTTTCCCCAACTTCACAAAAACGGGACGAGATCGTCGAAGTCGGCCAGTTTAAACAAATACAGCACACACCGTGTCATCAGTAACTGGTAAAGAGCGCCGAGTGGGCGGGACTAGTGTGCAGGGCCTGATCTAATTGGCGGCACTTCACACGGTCATTTATTTATCCGTGGTTTGCTGAGAACGGGGGGGAATGAAAGAGTGTGGTTACCGTGTGTATATATATATATGTATGTGAGGAGATTTACCTGAGCCCCTGCTGTTGCTGCAGCCGCCGCCGCCGGGCGAGTGGACGGACGCCTCCGCGCGCCAACTGGGGCCCGACAGCCGTTGGGCGGGAGGCGGGACGTGGGAAGAAGCGCGGCGGCGATTGGGCGGCCGGCGGGTTTGAATGAGCAAGCGCGGCGGCGATTGGCGGGACGTGGGCGCGCGCGGCGGCGGGGTGACGGTTATTGTTTGAGCGGAGAGTGGGCGCGAGGCGGCGGCGGGAGAGAGAGCGAGAGCGGACAGCAGCGGACATGGTGAGTCCTCCCTCCCACCATCTCCCTCCCTCCCTCACACAGATACCGCCGCTACACCGCATCCATAACCCGCGCCCTCCTGCCTGCCGGCCGGCCGCGGCGGGGTTTTTTTTTTTTTTTGGCGGGGCGGCTGAAGGAAGGCGCGCGTTTGGCGGAGCAGCCCGCTGTTGCCGCCGCTCCCCGTACAGCCGCCGCTCGGGTCGGCGTCCGTGCACCGGTTACCGCCGTTTGCTTCAAGCCGCTGCCTTTATCTCCAATCTTGGAGTCGGGGGGGTGTATTTAACCGGAACCGACCTCTCCCCCCGCGGCGTCAATTAACCCACGTGAGCGCGGGGTGTGTGTGGCATTGCCCCCGTCAATGGGGAAGAGTTGGGGGGTGAGGGAGGGATGCCCGGCGGGGTGGGGGGTGAGGGAGGGATACCCGGTGAGGAGAGGGGCCGAAGGGGCGTCTCCCCACCCCCAGGGCTTTCCCGGGCCCGGGGCTGAGTGACAGCTGAGTGGCGGGAAACGTTGTCCTGCCCCGGCCGGCCCCGCAGCTCCAGAGAGCGGGCTGTGCACAACTGCAGCCTAACTTTAGCAACTCGCCCCGAGTTTGGGGTGGGCATTTAGACATGCAAGTCTCACTTTGTAGTTAAAAAAGTGTTTTCTACAATTGCCGTGAACGTCCTAAGTAATTTGTAGAATATTTGGTAATAATTACGTCGTAGCGCAATCTCAATTTTTACACGGATTCAATGGAGATGTTATTTTGGTTTCAGTGAGATTAAAATGTGTGTTGCAAAGTATCGAGTGTTTGACTGTTTTGCCCATAAATTGTACTGCCATATGTTTCATGTTTTTGAGATTAATAAACCAGACGTCATAAATTAGAATTTAAATGTCAGTGGTAACTTGTGGGAATGGATGGCAATCTGCAACTTTAAGTATGTCACTCAAGGGATTACTATGAGAGTATAAATTGCTTTTACTTGTCAATGTTTGTGAATTGTTCCAGGCCACAGTGACTTATGGAACTAATGCTTATTGGTTAGATCATTATTAGTGATGAATTTAAGCAGCTGAATTAAATTGTTCCATTTCCAGGTTTACTGCTGTGCACTTGGATGTATGAGGCTGGCATTGGCTCATGATGGGGTGTGAGTCTGGATTAATGTTAAATGATTTTTTAAGAGCATCAACAACAATACATTTAGTTGGCTTTATTTATCTGGATTTACTGCCAGAATACTCTTAAAACAAAAGTTAATCCAGTATTAGACTTAGTCTAGGCATGGAACAAATGTTACTAGTTGGCAAGAAATGTTTTGTGGCATCATTAGTGATCAGCTGGCAACCCAGAACAAATGTGTGACAATATCATAAGTTTGTGCTTTTATTTAACATTTAACATCTTATTGTTTGCAACCCATACATGATGAGATTGTTAGCTAACTTTTGAGGCTAAGGATTGCTTCAATGGGAAATCTTGCACATATTTATTAATCTTGGTGTCTCACAACAATATGTAGGCTAAAGTACTTGAAACTATAGTCATTGTTATAATGTAAAACGCAATAGAATTCAGAATATTTTGAGCAAGGAATTGATTTTTAACCAAAACTACATCATTTGGGTGAAAGTGCATCTTGTAATGTGGATCAAATACAATTAGTTACAATAATTTCAAGAATTAATTAAATACAAATTTGAGAAAAGTTCGTACATGCATTTCTTGAATACCTAATTTGTGAGATCAGGCACATGTATCATATGTGCCTGGTCTCCCAAATTGTTAATTGTACATTAACAGTGACTACACATCTTGAATTCAGTTGAGAAAAAAAAATCATTTTTCATCCTCTCTCCCTTTGCTGAACTACTTGTTCAGTCCAATAAAGGTTTAGCTAGGGCTGCACAATATTGCATGAAATGCTTTCCAGTTTGGTTTCTTGGTACTGCTTTAGTTAGAAGTGTTCAATTTCCATGTGATGTCACAAGTAATCATTTAAACGTTTCTCTCTCAAACTCTTCATAATATCTCAATATAAATTCACCAATTCTATTTAAATATCATTAAATCAGCATGTTCTTAATTTCAGCTTGTACAACTTCATAGTTCTAGGTTATACAAAGGGGACATTATCATGAGACAATGTATTTGATAATCAAATAAGTACAAGAGGAAATCTCCATTCACTATTAACTGCCACGAACATTTTGGTACACTTAGCCTTTAATTCTGCAAATATTGCATATTGTATTGATATGGGGGGAACTTTTGTGTTCTCATCTTCCCCTCTTTCTTTGATAGGCTGGCGGGAAAGCTGGGAAGGATTCGGGAAAGGCTAAAGCTAAAGCAGTTTCCCGCTCTCAAAGAGCAGGATTACAGGTATGCCTTTTTGTTAAAAATTGGATATAACAAAATAGCTTTTCAGAACTGGGTACATATCCAAATAATTGAGTTGTTACTTATAGTATAAGAAAAATGTTGTGTCCTATGAGGCTTCGTTTTGAAATCGTCAATGAACAGCCCTACTTGGAGCAGCTGAAGGTAATTTGGGCTTTTTTCTGAGGAACTTGCAACAGTTCCTGGACTGCAATGATTGGCCTCCAACAAATAACTACTTTGTGTGTAGGGTACTACACCAGTCACTGGTTTCCTTCTATCTGCTTTGCAACGCGTCTGATGCTGTGTTATTTACCACTGGCTGTTTTTGTACCCCAGTCCACATCAGGATTGAATGTGGTAAGATGCTGAGAAAATTATAATAGAACAGGGCAATGTTAACATAGATTTATGCGAAGGATGCATTTAATTTTGTGGTTGTGACCAGCAGAAATCATAAAGGTGGCCCATTGGATGTGATGTGTTTTAACTTTTCAGAAGGGCTCTTAGATGTCCCACGTAAGTTATTACAATTAGACGGCATGGGAATAGGACATTGTATTGGTTTGGAGTGAGGATTGGTAACAGTAAAACACAAAAGCTTTTTTTTTGAGGATGGGGGTCTAACTAATTGGGTGTTACGAAGATCAGATCTTAAGCTGCAGATATTGAGTGATTTTGGACACCAAATATGCCACAATACAAGCTTGCTGCTGATGTGTGGGAGTTATGAGAAGGACTCAGAGGCTGCAGTCGGATATAGACAAGCTTGGTTAATGGACAAGGATGTGGCTGATGGAATTATAAGGAGAGAAAAATGTGAATGGAGAAAGGTGGGTTGTGGATTTACCATCTTGGATATATTTTGTGTTCATTTTCATGCTAAAAAGACAAACATATTCTAAATATTTATTCTTTAGGACTGGACACTATTGGTAAGGCCACATTTATTGTCCTTGAGCTAAGTCTTCTGCTCAGCTATGTCAGAGGCATTTGAGAATTGCATATAAACTAGACCTGGGAAGGTCGACAAATTTCTTCCCATAAAGGGTATTGATATTCCTGTGACAGTAATACTTCAGCCCCAATTCTTCTTTGTGACTGCTCCAGCTGGCTGCTCTATGTTAGTTAAATGATTTTCTGGAATTTGCAACCTAGAAGGAAGGAGATTTAAAAACATGTTCAGTAACTGGTTTTGGTTAAATATGTTTGCATGTAGTATATTTTTTATGCTATTAGACCCAATACTAAATTTATTAAATTGGTATTCACTTCAGATATGCTTAATGCTTTTGATGTACCCTACTACACGCCCCATGAGTTAGTGAAGAATCCACTGATATCTTAAGAAACCTTAAAGTCTGAAGAAGGGCCTCGACCTGAAACATCGCCCATTCCTTCTATTCGGAGATGCTGAGTTACTCCAGCATTTTGTGTGTATCTGAGTTTCTTCCTACACCTTCGATTTCTTGTTGAGCTTGTGGGCTTCTAGATCAGTCCTCTATTTGTTTGGTTTGCCACAATTGGTACCACTAAGCAGTATAGAATATCCTCGTTGTGGGGCAGGAGCATCATCACAGTGTATTTTTAGGCAGTTCCTTGCAATTGAGGATGACTGAATTAGTTTTGAAAGTAAGACAGTTATGAGGCCAACGTGAGAGCTGTAGACTCCTCTTCAGATGGGGCCTTGTGTTCAGTAGTTTATGAAAGGTGTCATTTGTGCTTATGCTGGGCTGTGTTGCTGGTGCCTCAACCTGAATGCTCTTCCTCTTTGAGGGATTATGGCCCAGTTTCCCAAGCGTTGATATGGATTTTGAGCTTTGAGCACATTTTTGAATTTTTATGCCTGGTAATCTCCCATAACAGCTTGGGTATTGTCTCTTTAAGGAGTAGCAGAAATGTGATTAGCCCAGTGTAGCTGACCTAGACTAGCTGGGAATCTGGTCTGCTTTTTCCAGTGAACTTGGAAAATTTGGTAGAGACAGTCGTGGATTTGTTTTAGTCGTGCATTGAGATGCCTGCTGTCCAGCTCTCAGAAATTAGGGTCTGGATTCATGCTGCCCAGTAGATTGTTTTGTCTAGTTGAAGTTTTGATCTTCAAATGCCCTTTTCCTCATTGACCAATCGCAGTGTTGTCTGCCTTTGCTGAGCAGTGGTTCCCAAGAAGTTGGTTGTGCTTTCCAAGATTTCAAAGTGGACCTTCAGAGATGGAAGGCAGTGTTTTGTAGGGATGGCAGGTCAGTAGGGGACTGTGGGCGTTTACTTCTTGGGTATGAAGCCCAAAGCCTTGCATGTTTCGGTGAGCAAGTCAACAATGTCTTGGAGATCTTCCTCCACGCGTGAAGCACAAACATTCTGATCATCTGCATGTTGCAGTTTGCATGGAGGTTCTAGTTGCTATAGGCTGAACTATTTCTCACCCGCTCTGAAGGTTAGGTCAATTCTTGCAAGAATGTTCATTACAATCCTGGAGTTTTGGGAAAGGCGCTAGAGAAGTTGGCAGAACTCCTTGGTTTACTCCTTTCTCAAGTCTGAAGGTTCTGAGTATCCTCCAGGAAGCAGCGGATAAATTAAGTGAGCTAAATTACACAACCTTGAAAGGCGTCATCTATTGTCAATTTGAATTTTAACATCTCGCCACTGTCCGTGCATTTTCAAATAATTTTGTCATTTTCTGTTCAGTAATGATAATTGTGGATCGGATATCCTGGTAAGGACTAAAAGGATAATACAAATAAGTTTGTTTTCAGAAACAGCTTAAACTTTGGAGGGGTTCTTTAAACCAGGGGTCAGCGACCTACGGCCCCCGGGCCGAATGCGGCCTGTAACCCAGAATCCCCCAGCCCGCAGACGTTGTTTCCCCCCCCCCCCCCCCCCATATTTGTGTGGGCCCGTCGACTTCCTTCATCCCCGCGACTGTGGTGCCCAGACGCGGTGATGCAAGGAGGCCTGCGCTGGTGGCCGCAATGGCGGAGCGCCGAACTCTGGCTGTACCGCATCCTGCGCAAAGCCACCAACACGGCTACGCACCTTCTATGTCTGGGCTTCACTGTCGGGATCGGAAGAAGACAAAGCTGGAGAAACTCAGTGGTTGAGGCAGCATCTATGGAGCGAAGGAATAGGCGACGTTTCAGGTCGAGGCCCTTTTCTTCAGAAGTGGCTGACGTTGCACTGAGACCAGTCTGAAGAAGGGTCTCGACCGGAAATGTCGCCTATTCCTTCACTCCATAGATGCTGACTCATCCGCTGAGTTTCTCCAGCTTTTATGTCTACCTTCGATTTATCCAGCATCAGTTTATTTCTTAAACACACTGTCGGGATTTGGGTTGTCAATAGGCCGGGGACGAGTATTTGAGCCACCTCCTTCAGGACCGAGCCAAGGCAATGGTCCATAGGTGCGCCATGTTCGTGAGCGCCCGTAACCATCTGCCCATAATTAGGGGCCAGTGCTCCAGGTGGCGTCCTCGAAGGGGCCTGTGACTTGATGGCTGCCATCCGGGGTGGGATGCATGTGTACACGTGATAGATATGGCTCGCCAGCCGCTCACAGAATGTGTCCCGGCCCCTATGCAGAACAAGGTTGCCGACCCCTGCTTTAAACAATTTGGGTGAGATTTAACTTTGTTGAATTGCTTGTTTAATTTAGAATTATTAAGCTTTCCTGTTTTTCCCCTACATGGCTGCAAGATTATTGTTATTTCTAAGTGTTTTTTAAAAATCCAATTGCACAATCAGATTTATGATAAGTTTTTTTAAATGTCAATTTGTACTAGAAGGCAGACTGCTTTAATATCTGTAGGAAATAACTGCAGATGCTGTTTTAAATCGAAGGTAGACATAAAATGCTGGAGTAACTCAGTGGGATAGGCAGCATCTTTGGAGAGAAGGAAGTGGTGACGGGTTCAACCACATCTACTGTTCCAGGTGTCAACTTCTGTACATCGGCGAGACCAAGACAGGCTTGCTGATCGTTTCGCTGAACACCTCCGATCAGTCCGCCTTAACTTACCTGATCTCCCGGTTGCTCAGCACTATAACTCCCCCTCCCATTCCGACCTGGGTCACCTCCATTGTCAGAGTGAGGCCCAGTGCAAATTGGAGGACAGCACCTCATATTTCGCTTGGGTAACTTACACCCCAGTGGTATGAACATTGACTTATCTAACTTCAAATAGCCCTTGCTTTCCCTCTCTTCATCCCCTCCCCCTTCTTCCCATCAGTCTTAATGTCTCCGACTACATTCTATCTCTGTCCCGCCCACTCCCGACATTAGTCTGAAGAAGGGTCTTGACACGAAACGTCAGCCATACCTTCTCTCCAGAGATGCTGCCTGTCCCACTAAGTTGCTCCAACATTTTGTGTCTACCTGCTTTAATATCTCTTCAATGTGCAGCAGGATATGTTTGAAACTTTCGCCACTTTTCCCCCCAATATTTTAGTAAGTTGCATTGAATCTCCTAGCCTCTGGTTATAACAGGCTTACTGTCTTTGGCCCTTAAAAACTTTCAGTAGCAAAATCCAGTTTTAAACAGGTTAATTTTGGGAAATCCTAGTGTAAGGGCTTGAATCCTTCAGGAGCAAGACTGGGGAATACATTATCTCGACTCGGTCTGGCATTCACTTCAAACATGACTGATCTGACACCCCTTTCTAGTAATCTCCCTTTATCTATAATGGACAAAATGATTTTCTTAAACTTTAGTTGACATAAGGGAAGAATTTTATAATTATAGAATTGAAGCATACAGTACAGGAGGGTCATGTATCTCAATTGTGTGTTGATATCTTGAAGTCATCCCATCCGTTGTTTCTCGGCTGTCCTTCAAAACTTTATTTTGTCAGTTCCTTTGGAAGTTGCAGTCAAATTTGTTTCCACCAATCTTTCTGCAGTACATTCTAGATCGTGATTTGGGTTCTTATTTGCTACCTTTTCGCTGATTATTTTACAACATGACCAAGTTGCTGCCTTTGTCCTAAATGGAAGCTGTTTCTCTCTGTGTGCTTTATCAAGATTCCTAAATTTTGTGCAGTGCCTTTTAACCTTCGCAAAGGAGAATTCCAGTTTTATGACTGGTTCATCATGATGTCATCACTCTTTAGGATCATATGATACGATAGAACTTTATTTATCCCAGGAAGGAAATTGATCTGCCAACAATCATAAAACACAAAATACATGAAACGTAAAATTAGAGTTATGAGTAGACGTGATTGGGATGTGCAAAGATTTGGGAGGGGGGGGGGGGAGCCACAGGGAAGAAGGATCTCCTGGGGTGTGTTCTGTACTGGATCTTGGTGGAACCAGTCTGTTGCTGAAGGTACTCCTCAGGTTGGCCAGTGTGTTATGGATGGGGTGAGCTGTATTGTCCAAGATGCTCCTCAAACAAGCATCCTCCCCTCCAAGACCACCTCCCATGAATCCAACTCCGCCCAGGACGGAGCCACCTTTCTTGATGAGTTTGTCAATGTTATTGGTGTCCACGGCCTTCGCCCTTCTGCCCTAGCACACCACAGCGAAGAATGTGCCACTGGTTACAACCGATTGGTAGAACATCTGCTGCACCTTCTTGCCATCATTCCTAGCAGTTGTTGGGGATTGGGGGGGCTGTAGGCCAGCTGAGAGCAAGCAAGCATTTTTTCCCTGCGACGGGAAAAGGGATTTTGCACAGAAGAAAATCCATTATATGGTAGCTTTAAACTAACAAATACCATTTTTTGAAGACATTTTTGGACTGCTCGGCTATAAATGGGACATTTCTTTGTTGTCGGCTTATGTTTGAATTTTCGTTAAATTTTAAACTTTGGTTTGAGTGATTAACTTTGTATGGAAGGTAGCACAAAGATAAATGAAATTCAGCGGTGAAGTCTACTGAAAAATTACTGTAGCATGAGTTATCTCCAGGAGAGAAACTTGACATGAGATTTAAGCCAGGTAGTCGGAGATAAATGGTTAAATTTAGATGCTTTTTCAAGGGAAAGACATGGATCTCATAACTAATATGCTCTTTGAACATTTTCTATATTTTAACTGGACTGGAGGAGTATGAATATATAAAATAACAATATTAGCTTACCAATAGGATTCTTGATTTTTTTTGGACCATGTTGACAGTTGTCGCTTGGTATTTTTTCTTCTAGTTTCCTGTAGGTCGTATTCATAGGCATTTGAAGACTCGTACTACCAGCCATGGACGAGTGGGTGCTACAGCTGCCGTGTACAGTGCAGCAATCTTGGAGTATCTCACTGCTGAGGTAGGCCATGCGATTGATAAATGTTTCATCCCATAAATATTTTGTATTAGGATAAGTATGTATAAAGTCTGGTTCACTCATTTTTATCTATCTTGATCTAAACTGCTCTATGTGACTTTTTTTTTCCTTCTCTCAAACTTGTATTTCGATAGCATTATGCAAGGAGCATTTAAGTGGTTTTTCATTGAGGATGACCAAGACCGGGGAGAAGTAGATGAGCAAAAAACTGGAGATACTCAATGGGTCAGGCAGCATCTGGGAAAGAGAATTATTGATGCTTTTGGTTGATGACATTTCATCGGATTTGGCAAAAATTAATGCAGGGGAATCACAGGCTATATAAGAGGGATTTTTATGAACCCAGGTACTGCGAGGCAGAAATAATTCAACAAACAATTCCAGCTGTCAGGAGCTTAATGGCTGCTTGCCAACCGACTCTTAGGTTTTTGGGGGTATGGGCCAGGCACTGGCAGATGGGTCTGGTGTAGATGGGGCATAGTGGTCGGTGTGGTCATGTTGGGCCAACAGTCTGCTTCCACACTGTAAAGGAAAGATGGGGAGGGATCTGAATGGTGAATTCCAGATCTGAAATCTAGTGACTGAAAGCAAAATAGTTTGTGCACAGATGCAGCTTTGATATGAGGCTAGAAAAGATTTGGAAACAAATTATTCACTGTGGCATGTAGAGAGTGGAATTTGAAGAGATTGAGTGCCTGGTGTTGTTTTTTGTTTTTTTTCCATTCCAGCCCTTCCAAAAAGTGAAAAATTTCCCAATGTTGGACTGTTTTAACATATTCACCGTAACATTTAACAAAGAGCTGAAAATTGTTTAATTTGTATCTTCAAAAGTTAGATAGAATTTTGTTGATATTCTCCAGGTGTTGGAGTTGGCAGGAAATGCATCGAAGGATCTGAAAGTAAAGCGCATTACGCCACGTCACTTGCAGTTGGCCATCCGAGGTGATGAAGAGCTGGATTCACTGATCAAGGCAACCATTGCTGGTGGTGGTATGTATTGATGCAACAGTCATTGTTCTTCATGCAAGCAATCGTTTGTCAGAATAAGAAAGGGAAGGGCATTGATTTGCATAAACCATTGCTTAATTGTATAATTTGTAAGTATAAATGAATGTAAAAAGCTGCTAGTACAACTTGATGGCAGGAGCTTAATGGCTGCTTGCCAACAGACAAGGGTACGTGCTCTTAAGATCTGTAAGCTTGGTAGGGAGAATTGACATGGTGGTGCACACTGCATACTTTGAAGCCATTACCTGACTCTTATCTTTGCATTGTATTAGATAAAATATTAGTTCTGCTGTTTATTTTAAGATATTGTCTGCCGTGTTGGAATTATTAGGGTTGGCGGGGGTAATTTTTTGAATCCATTGCTAAACTTGGCTTCATGTTGATCAAATGGAAGAATATTCTTTAAAAAGCATTCTGCACTTAAGGGGCCCTTATTATATACTCTAAAGTAGCTTCCCTATTGCTCTTGAACTGGCCTCCAATGTGAATTCAGCTTTTGGTTTTCATACAACTCCAAGTGAGGTGTCCGGTGTCCTTCAACTGGAAGCTTTGACGCTTACGCATACAAGCAGTGTGCCATGCTCTTTTGGATAGATCTTATTTAGAGCATATCTCATCTACTGGATATTATTCAATTGAAGTTTTGGGGGTTGAAAAAGTATTAGAAATTTAAAGTGCCCGGTTTTATCTTGGTGCTGACAGAACAAAGTTGGATCATTAGATCAGCTTATTGATTGTAGCAGTTGAAAGACTCCTCTGACTACAGCTCATTCACAGGACATAAAAATCATTGTTATGGTCCGTTGATTGCCAATTCCTAGCTGTTGCTGAACTGAAATAGTCAAGTCAAGCTTATCATGTGCACAAGCATGTTGAGGTACAATGGAAAAACTTGCAGCAGCAACCTCATAAGCACTCAATCTCGGGCTACACAGAAAAATATAACTTGTAGATAAGTAACACACATTCTACCTGTCAATGAAAACATGACTGCAAGAAAACAAGAAATTAGTGCAATTGTTAAAAAAATAGTTAAGACGAAAGAAATTAGTGGATTGTGTCACGTAGGCTAGCCTGTGTTTTTTAATGATCAACATTTATACCTTTTATTACAGACATTAACTGAACTAAATGTCACATTGCAATTAGTGGGTTTGGAATATCTCTAAAGATCCAGGCCTCTGCGTGCTCATCCAAAAATGTAATATGGGTACAATACTAATAGCTCTGAATCTGGACCTTTGCCTCGTCGGTCGGAGCAGTGACATGGGGGGAGTAATCACGGGGTCCTTTGGAGGATTGTTTCCCTCATTGTATGTCTGATTAGTGATGTGCTGCAGTGGTTAGTCCTGTCCACTGTTTGTTGTCTGCATTAATGATTTGGATGGCAATGTAGTTAACATTGCATGTAGATTTGTAGGTGATGCCAAAATTGGCGGTATAGTGGTTAGTGAGGAAAGATATTTAAGTCTCCAGCAGGATCTAGATCAGTTGGGAAGTTGTGCCTAGGAAAGGTAAATAGAATTTAACTCTTGACAAGTATGAGGTGATACACTTTAGTACAATAAAAGGTAAAACCCTGGAGTGGTTCCCAAGAGATTTGGGAGTACAGGTACATGGTTCTCTATAAGTTGTGATTCGGGTGGGCATGAAGGTGTATAAGGTTAGACACACTTTTTATCGGGAAGAATAATGTGTACAAACATTGGGATATCATGATACAGCTGTACAAGAAGTTGGTGTGACCACACTGGAATACTGTGTACGGTTCTCATTACTTGGCTACAAGAAGGATGTCATTAAGTTGGAAAGAGTGCAAAGGGACATTAACCAGGGTGTTAATCTGAACTTGTGCTAGAGTTGTAGGGATAGACTGGAACATGTTTGTTGACCCGTAGGAGCCTATGGGGTGATCTTATTGAAGTATACAAGATTATGAGGAGCTTAATGATAAAGCAAACGCTGGCTTTTCCCCAGAGCAGATTCTAAAACTGCGGGAATAGGTTTGAGGGGAGGGATTAAAGAGAACCTTGGGAGTATCTCCTTCACTCAGAAGGTCTGAATCTGGAATAAACGCCCCGATTAAGCTATTGAAGTAGATACAATTACAACTTTCAAAAGAGATTTGTATATAGGGATAGGAAGGGTTTAGAGGGGTGTGGGTCAAATGCAGGCAAATGGGCCAAGCCCAGTATGTCAACTTGGTTGCATGCCCTTTGTCTCTATTGTACATTAACACCTGATCTCTCCAAATACAAAATGTCACTGCTTCCCCATAATGTGATTCACATTCCTTCCTTACCCCTTTGCACCAAAAAAATAAATCTTAAATAACATTTTAAATAACAGTTGTAGAATGCTAAGATATTTATAGATAGAGCTCTACTAGGGGCTAGTGGAGTCAAGGGATATGGGGAGAAGGCAGGCACAGGTTATTGATAGGGGCCAATCAGCCATGATCACGATGAATGGCGGTGCTGGCTCGAAGGGCCGAATGGCCTCCTCCTGCACCTGTTTTCTATGTTTCTAAAGTAGTTAACTATTTGCTGTTGCATTTGTATGTTTTGTTTTCTGTTACAGGTGTGATCCCTCACATTCACAAGTCTCTGATTGGAAAGAAGGGCCAGCAGAAAACTGCATAAAGCTCAGTTTTGAACCTACCCTCTTCCTCCCTGCTGTCGTACTGTAATTTGGACAGAAGAAACCTGGGGATACTTGGCATATTTTTTTTAAAAGAGTAGTTAAAATGAAATGGGAGAGTTTTAGCAGATAAATTTAGTGTTCAATATAATCTGAAAGATCTGTTTGTATGTCCTACAGTTTAGATTTGAAGCTGTATGAAAATATAACTAGAAAATACAGCTGTTTGTCAACAACTAGGTTACATAAGTGTGTTTTATACAATAAAACAATTCATAAAACCATTTTATAAAAATATTGTGTTTGCTGTGTCTTCTTTCAAAAGATTATTGAAGTTGTGTAAACCAATGTGGGTTGTCTAATTGTTCTCAATTGATATTTTCTATTCCTTTGGTTGGTTGAACTAAACAATGGGCTTTTTCCTTTCTGGTTTCTTATTTAAGTCTTATTGTGTTTATTTAACTCTAATGTGTTGTGTCCATTTAATTCATTTTTTTAAACCTTTTTCTATGGTTTGTAATGGAACTTATTATTTAATTTATGTAAAGCACTTTGGTGTCAATGCGAGTTGACTTAAAACGTGCTATATAAATAAAACTTACTTACTTACTTATTCCTATTTTGAGATGCATGCCCCTGATAACTAGATGTATCATATTCATGTGTAGGAAAGAACTGCAGGTTTAAATCGAAGGTAGACACAAAATACTGGAGTAACTCAGTGAGACAAGCAGCATCTCTGGAGAGAAGGAATGGGTTAAGTTTCGGGTCGAGACCCTTCAGACTAATGTCGGGAGTGGGCGGGACAGATAGAATGTAGTTGGAGACATTAAGACTGATGGGAAGAAGGGGGAGGGGATGAAGAGCGGGAAAGCAAGGGCTATTTGAAGTTAGATAAGTCAATGTTCATACCACTGGGGTGTAAGTTACCCAAGCAAAATATGAGGTGCTGTTCCTCCAATTTGCACTGGGCCTCACTCTGACAATGGAGGTGGCCCAGGTCGGAATGGGAGGGGAGTTATAGTGCTGAGCAACCGGGAGATCAGGTAAGTTAAGGCGGACTGAGCGGAGGTGTTCAGCGAAACGATCAGCAAGCCTGTCTTGGTCTCACCAATGTACAGAAGTTGACACCTGGAACTGTAGATGTGGTTGAACCTCTGCCTCACCTGAAAAAGACTCGTTGGATGGAGTGGGGGGGGGGGGGGGGGGGGGGGGTAAAGGGGCAGGTGTTGTATCTGCTGCGGTTGCAGGGGAAAGTACCTGGAGAGGGGGTGGTAAGGGAGGAGTTGCTGAGGGAACGGTCTCTGTGGAAAGCAGAAATGGGTGGAGATAAGTTGATGCCCCTTCATTTTTGGTTTCTTGAGCATGTATGTAAAGGTAAAATAATTTAACCATTGAGTAATGCCAGTATTGGGTGTTAGTAGGAGTAGTCTGGGTTATAAAAGTCCTGATTTATGAATTTTTGACTTGAAGTTACTCAATTAATTTTGAAGACATATTATGAAACAAGTTAACCTTTCCTGACTTTATAGCATTGCTTCAAATCGAGTGATTTAAAGTGAGCTGGTGCACTCACCTTCTGACCTTCATGCTGCCAAGGTTGAGTATTTCTAGGGGGGATTGGTGATTTGAGCTGATATGCTCTGTTTGGATTTACTGACGGTTGTAGGCAGTCTTTAGAGACATGTGGGTACTTCCCTGGGCATTTGGGAGACCAGTATGATGGATGGAAATGCATCTTCTGCCAGATGGAAACATGGTATATCTGCCTGTCTTCTCTTTTTGCCCCAAACAGCAACAATTGGGGACTGGGGTGAAGGCAGTTGGGAGAGCTGATTGGCTCAATGAGGCTTACTGGCTCTCTTGTTACTGGTGTTTCTGTGATCCTTTCCCATATTTGATTTCCAACTAACAAAAATTCAGGTTACAAACATTTCTCAGGAATGGAACCCTTTTGCACACTGCGGACTTTGAATAGCAAGGGAGTCGTAGGTTATGAGGAGAATGGGGTTGAGGGGAAAATAGATCAGCCTTAATCTAATGGAGTAGATGCGATGGGCTGAATGGCCTGACTGCTCCTGTGTCTTATTGACTTCCTGCATATATTTTCCTGTAACTTGTAATTACTGAAATACCTGAAGTGTCAAGACAACTTTCAAAATGTAGTTAGGAAAATGTGGATTAGTTGTTTGGCAGCAGATTTTAATTTTGACTTTCTAGTTTATGCTTTTGTTAGATTGAGAGTTTTATCTGCTTTTCTCCTGAGCAATCGAGTCATCCATGCCATTTTAATGTTAATTCTCAGCTTTTGTTTCCATAAATATGCTTGTTTGAGCATGTCCGCTAAAATACACTGAGTTAAAAATTGATAACGCTTAAAAATAAGCTTTACAATAGAC
Organism: Amblyraja radiata; assembly: GCF_010909765.2. Lineage (NCBI taxonomy): Eukaryota > Metazoa > Chordata > Chondrichthyes > Rajiformes > Rajidae > Amblyraja > Amblyraja radiata. The sequence goes on from NC_045994.1 coordinate 18,120,040, forward strand.
AACTTTCATAAATATGTATTTGGCGACAGTTACAGAAGAATTGTCAAAAACAGAAATTGGAAAATTAAATAAGTCCTTGAAATGTTAAATTCAATTGAACAGCACCTGAAAGCACATTTGATAGTTTTGCAGTTTTTATTTTAAGGAACGATACAGGAACGAATTACTGAGAATAAAAGCGTACTATTGCCATTGAAAGGGGAGCCTCGTGATGCATGTCATGAGTGCAGAATAAGAGATGAAGGAATTTACTGATTGCGTAAGTAATTGTGCTAGGTTTGAATGTGAATATCAGTTTAATTTATTGTCACATGTCAGTACAGTGAAAAGCTTTTGTTGCATGCTAACCAACCAGCGGAAAGACAATATGTACATGATTATAATTGAGCCATTCGCAGTGTACGGATACATGATAAGGGAATAACATTTAGTGCCAGGTAAAGCCAGTAAAGTCCAATCAAAGATACTCTGAGGGTCACCAATGAGGTAGATAGTACAGGTTGGTCTCGTTGCGGTAGGATGGTTCAGGATCTTGTCAAGGCCCCTTAGAAGTTAGTGAGCATCTTAGGGCAGAATGCAGCATTCCAAAAGTGCTGCAGTTTGAAGATGGAGGTTCATGTGGCTGCCTCAAGAACCAATATATGACCCAATGGAAGGATTTATTACAATTAGAAAACTTCAATTGAGTACTTCCAGATTCATCTGAAATTAAATTGCAATAGGAACTAGGGCTTTTGGAATGTTCACACCATTGCAACTTTCAAATGGTCGCCTATTCATTTTTCTGACCTAACAAATTAACTTGTCACACCTTCTAAAAAGACATTTGGACTGTTTATTTTATACCTGGTTAAGATTTTGTTAGTTAGAACTTACTATTGCAAGCTATTGGGTTGTATGAAATGGGTTCTAATTCAGCATCGTGAATGAAAAATAAATGTCCCCATCTGTTATTTTTACATTGGGAATACTTAAAATGAATTGCAAATCTAAGGAAGCTGGAACCAATTTTTCAGATTACAGAAAAACAATTATTGGTCTGGGAAGAAAAGACTGTTTCATAAGAGATAGGAGCATCTATCTTCCATCCTAACCACATTCTCCTGCCTTCTCCCCATAACCTCTGACACCCGGACTAATCAAAACGCTATGTCATGAACCATGATATTGGTTCCCCATTATGCAAGTGCAGGCTATCTTTCCTGAGTTTTCTTCACTACAGCAGGATGAAGCAACTATTTGTTTGCCCTTGTTTATGATGTGGGGCAGCACAGTGGGGCAGCGGTAGAGTTGCTGCCTAACAGCACCAGAGACCCGGGTTCGATCATGACTGGGTGCTGTCTGAATGGAGTGTATGTTCTCCCTGTGACAGCATGAGTTTTCTCCGGGTGCTCCAAAGACGTGCAAGTTTGTCAGTTAATTGGCTTCTGTAAATTGTCCCTAGTGTGTACTAGAACTAGTGTACAGGGGATTTTTGGTCTGCGTGTATTCAGTGGGCCGAAGGGCATGTTTCTATGGTGCATCTCTGATATTGAAACAAACTTGTATTTGTCTTATTTCCTGAATCCATATGTTTTTTACACATCTATTATTTTTCCTCTGTGGTACAAATTGTCAATTCTGACATGCCAAATAGATAGTTTTTTTAATGTCATCTGTGATAGGGCTATAGATGCAGAACTCTAATGATTTGCAAAAAGTTGTGCATAAGACAATAGCATGATAAAGGGATATAGTGTGGAAATCAGACCATCAGCTCACTGAGCCTGCCAACTATCAAGCACTAATCATTTCTATTCTCTCAAATTTTCCGCTAACTTATCTGCCAACCTCATCTTAGAAAATAGATACAGGAGGAGGCCATTCGGTCCTTCGAGCCAGCATCTTGTGGGATTTGTACGACTTACCCATATATCAAGGGCCTTATTCACCAACTACTATTTTGGGGATGTGTGAGGGGAGACTGGAACATCTGGAGCAAACACACAATGCTGGAAGGAGTACCTGCAATACGCACATCAGCCGCTCCATTATGATGTGCAGCTCGAATGTTGTTTCTTACCAATTACTGGTGTATTCAAACAAATGGCTGGCTAGATCAACTTTAAACTACCACTTGATATCTTGCAATCAATGCTCTGTCTGGTTTCAGGTAACCTCTACTCAATATAAGGGCGTGTCAAAGTGGTCAGAGCCGTGGTGTCAACCTTTATAAAGAAAAGCATTTTTGAAGCACAGAAGTCTTCCTAAAAAATAAAGAATTTATTTAAGAAGTTGCGGATTTTTATTGAAACTGTTTTCTGAAGCTAAACAAAATCCTTTTAAATTCACTGGGTGAAGTAAAGGTAAGATTGTTGCTGAATCTTTGGTCTCACTTTCTAACTGAAAGTGAGAATATTGGCCCCGGTATTTGCCTCGAGTTCATTCTGTTTAGTTTAAGACTGGCCCCCCAAAACACAAATACTTGTTCAAATGCCCTCACAGGTAGGACTGCTAATGTCAGTAAGGATGGTATGAGAGACTAGTGAGGTGAGAAGCTGAACAAAGACTCGAAAAGGAGATCTGAGAATGGGTGAGACAATTAGTTTGGTCCGGAAATTAAGCTTGGAGAAATGTTTAGAAATATACTTAACTAAATTAGTTTGTGCCTGTTCCTGTCCCTTATCCATATAACCGTCACCTATCCATGTTCTCCAGAGATGCTATCTGACCCGCTGAATTACTCCAGCGCTCTGTCCTTGTATGTACTAACCGGCATCTGCAGTTCTTTGTTTTTACAAGAGGACTGTGGGGGTGTTTTTTGAACTAGTATTGGGGTTATTAATTTATTGTATTTTTGTGATATATTATCTAAATGTATTGTGTTTACATGTGCGTTATGCTGTTGCAAGTAAATTGTTAGAACATAAGACAATTAAACACCCTTGACCTGTTAAAGCCCAAGGTCCAACAGATCTGACCGCTACTTCCAGTGACCAGCAGGTGTCAGGTTTTACCACGATACACACACCCTTCTCTATATACACCCTTCATGCCTCAGCCATTTCCAAGCCCTTTGCTTTCCTGCTGACAGATTTCAGTCGGGAAGCCAAGGGTCTGTGGACATTGTATGAGTGATCCTCACAGATTAAGGAATAAAATGTAAAATGGGTTACAGAAACGGATCTTTACCAGCACTCAGATAAAGCAAAAATGGCTTGCTATTTAAAGGGAAGTTAAGGAAAAAAATGCAATATTAAAATAAGACACAAAGTATTGGAGTATTGGCAGGCAGTATCCCTGGAGAACATGGATATGTGACGTTTCAGGTCGGGTCTCTTCAGTTGGAATCCTTCTGTGACTTGGATATATGTTTAGTTCATTATTGTCATGTGTACTGAAGTACAGACAGGCTGTACTCAAATCAGATAATACTATTTTCGTTTAATTTAGAGATACAGCGCCAACTGTCGATCACACATACACTAGTTCTATCCTACACACTAGAGACAATTTGCAGAATCCAATTAACTTACAAACCTGTACATCTTTGGAATGTGGGAGCAAACCGGAGCACCCGGAGAAAACCCATGTGGTCACAGGGTGAATGTGCAAACCCCGTATGGACAACACTCATGGTTAGGATCGAACCCGGGTCTATGGCGCTGTGAGGCAGCAACTCTACCGCTGGGCCACTGTACGGCTCTATACATGAATACAATCAAGCCAAACTCAAGTAGGTAAAGTGAAGTGTAAGATACAGTGTGCACAATCTAGTTCTCAGCATTGTTAGTTTTACAAGTGGAAAGAGATTTAAGAGTGGGGAGATGGTATTGGATGATATTAGATTCTCCTGTGGGACCAGCACTCAGAGTGGCCATAGGAGCTGCCCCTGGCTGTGTGTCCATACACGACTCTCTGGGGCATGACAACTCCAAACAGCCCCGAAGATAAGAAATTCCTCCTCCTCTCTGTCTTAAATGGGCGATCCCCTTATTCTGCAACAATGTCCAGTAGATCTAGGCTCCCTGAGAAAAACATCCTCCAGACATCCACCCGCCAACCACCGTCAGATTGATAAGATCACCTTTCATTCTACCGCGCTCCACTGAGTACATAGAGGACCTACTCAACCTGTGTCCACACGTCAACCCTTTCATCCCAGCTGTAGGTCTAACAAACAGCTTCTCCACAGTTATCTGACTACTGAACAGTCCTCCCATAAGATATAGGCGTAGTCCCAACCTTCCTTCATTTAGCCGGTAAGAGAGAGAGCCCTCGTTTCTAGAGCACTCTGACTGTATGCTCCGTACAGGGTGGAAATGGGCAAAAAGAGGAGTTCATGGCAGATATAACCAAGAGCTGAGAAGTACAGAGGACGAGCAGGGTGAAATTAACAAAGCCAAGAGGGAGCAAGACGAAAAGAGAAAAGGGCACAATCAAGAACTTTGGTCCTCTCACTTTAAACCTATGCTCTTTAGTGGTTGATTGTTTCATCCTAGAAAAAAGATTCTGACTTGTCTACCCTATCAACACCTCTCATAATTCTATATACATACTGAACGTTAGATACTGATGGAGGAGAAATCTAGGGACAGAGAGCTTGCAAAGGGATTCCCCTACTCTGGGTAAGAGACTCTGCATTTACCATATCTATTCCCATCATGATCGTGTACACCTGTCTATAAGATCACCCCTCATCCTCCTACACCCCCCCTCCTCCTCCCCCGGCAACATCCTTGTAAATCTCTGCATTCTTTACAGCTTTCTCATCACAAATGTTGCCTGGCCTACTGGGTTATTCCAGCAATTTGTTGCGGAGTTGTTGTGTTGCCAGCCTGGACCATTGGTCACGTCGTGGGGGGGCAGCCCCGAGCTCCAGGCCCAGTGCACCCCGTTCCAGGCCCAGCCCCAGGCCGGAGCCTTAATCTCTAGGCCCAGGCCGGAGCCTTAATCTCTAGGCCCAGGCCGGAGCCTTAATCCATGGCCCAGGCCGGAGCCTTAATCTCTAGGCCCAGGCCGGAGCCTTAGTCCCTAGGCCCATCCCCCCTCCTCGCTTCTCACACAAAATGGCCGCCGCGCCGCCATTTCGCGTCCTGGTTTCACGGTGAACCCGCGACCCCGGCACCGACTGTGACCCCGGCACCGACTGTGACCCCGGCACCGACTGTGACCCCGGCACCGACTGTGACCCCGGCACCGACTGTGACCCCGGCACCGACTGTGACCCCGGCACCGACTGTGACCCCGGCACCGACTGTGACCCCGACAGCGGCCGCTCTTCATCAAAGCTCCGGTCCTGGAGACGTTGAACCCTGGGCCGGTGCGGGAGTCGCCCCGAGCCCGTGTCCACGGAACAACACTGTCGGTGGGTGCCCGGGGCTAACGGCTCCGTTCCCGGGGGCGCGAGGCGACAGAGCCGCGGTCCTGGAGCCGCCTGGGCCTGACTGGATGGGGACAGAGTGTGGGAGGTACAGGTGAGGGGTGCAGGGTGGGGGGGTACAGGTGAGGGGTGCAGGGTGGGGGGGTACAGGTGAGGGGTGCAGGGTGGGGGGTACAGGTGAGGGGTGCAGGGGGGGGGGTACAGGTGAGGGGTGCAGGGTGGGGGGGTACAGGTGAGGGGTGCAGGGTGGGGGGGTACAGGTGAGGGGTGCAGGGTGGGGGGGTACAGGTGAGGGGTGCAGGGTGGGGGGTACAGGTGAGGGGTGCAGGGTGGGGGGGTACAGGTGAGGGGTGCAGGGTGGGGGGGTACAGGTGAGGGGTGCAGGGTGGGGGGTACAGGTGAGGGGTGCAGGGTGGGGGGGTACAGGTGAGGGGTGCAGGGTGGGGGGGTACAGGCGAGGGGTGCAGGGGGGGGGGGTACAGGTGAGGGGTGCAGGGTGGGGGGGTACAGGTGAGGGGTGCAGGGTGGGGGGGTACAGGTGAGGGGTGCAGGGTGGGGGGTACAGGTGAGGGGTGCAGGGTGGGGGGGTACAGGTGAGGGGTGCAGGGTGGGGGGTGTACAGGTGAGGGGTGCAGGGGGGGGTACAGGTGAGGGGTGGGGGGTACAGGTGAGGGGTGCAGGGTGGGGGGGTACAGGTGAGGGGTGCAGGGTGGGGGGTGTACAGGTGAGGGGTGCAGGGGGGGGTACAGGTGAGGGGTACAGGGTGGGGGGTACAGGTGAGGGGTGCAGGGTGGGGGGGTACAGGTGAGGGGTGCAGGGTGGGGGGGTACAGGTGAGGGGTGCAGGGTGGGGGGGTACAGGTGAGGGGTGCAGGGTGGGGGGGTACATGTGAGGGGTACAGGTGAGGGGTGCAGGGTGGGGGGTACAGGTGAGGGGTGCAGGGTGGGGGGGTACAGGTGAGGGGTGCAGGGTGGTGTGTGGAGGGTGCATGGAAATAGCACGGGGGGGGGAATAGGTGATGAGGGCGGGAAGAGGCTGGGGGAAAAGGGGCAAAACATGCAAGTACTAGGGGGAGATAGGAAGGGGGAGGTGAACAGAACAGAGGGGAGGGTTGCCTTAAATTGGAAAAGGCCATGCTCATCCTATTGTGTTGTCGACTATTATGGTTTGGGTGGAACAGTGGCGCAGCAGGTAGAGCTGCTGCCTCACACCAGAGACCCAGGTCCAGTCCTGTCTGTGTGGAGTTTGCATGTTCCTCCTGTGACTACATGGGTCTCCTCCTCCATCCCAAAGATGCCGGTGTTTGTAGGTTAATTGGCCTCTGTAAATTCTCCTTAGTGTAATGTATAGATGAGGGACAGAGATATGTTCCTAGAATTAGTGTGAACGGGTGATCAATAGTCAGCGTGGATTTGGTAATCTAGATTGGGATGCCCTTGTATCTTGGCCACCCTCTAACACAACAAGACAAGAGACACCAGAATCTTTTAATTCAACATGTCAAATATTTTTATGCGGTTACTGTTTTTATGATACACATAGATATAGGTTTTATTGAACATAACTGAGCTGTAACTACAGTCATTTGGTTGCACCAGTAACTGTGGAAGTGCAATGTGATTTCAACGTGTTCAACCTCAGCTAATATCAACAACTACACAACAATCACATTATCAAGGGACTTGTTCCAAATGGTCAATCATTACATCTTACTCAGTGCAGTTATATTTACGTTAACAAAACGGCTTTTTCGCCTTCATGGAAAATGATTTGCTACCTATAGTCTACAAACTGCAAATAGTCTTCATAGAAGAGTATGTGAAGATCAGGCACACTTTTCGCTGATAAAAGTATGTAATAATTAGCACACAACATCTCTTCCAAGGTCTGATGTGAAAAGGATCCTGACCCGAAACATCGCTGGTACATTCCATCCACAGATGCTGCCTGACCCGCTGAGTTCCTCCAGCACTTTGTATTAATCTCAAGATTCCAGCATCTGCAGTTCCTTGTGGAATATTGTGTCCTGTCAGGGCATTTGTCCAACGGCATTTTCCAAGTGCAGTTATTGAGCACAATAATAGAGAGAAAAGTCCCAGCCCGAAACACCTTCTGTGCTTTTTCCTCCATAGATGCTGCCAGGTCTGCTGAGTTCCTCCAACACTTTGTGTCTTTTATTAAAGATATCTAGTAGTTCAGTCTTAAGACCAGAAATGTGGTTTGTCCATCTCCTCCACAGATGTAGCCAGACTCATTGAGTTCCTCCAGCACTTTTTTTTGTTACAGTTCCTTGTTTCTAAAATCAGCACCAGTTAAATGTCCTCCCCACCATTCTGAAGAAGTTCTTGTTGTGTTGCCTGAAGTAATGACACAGTTGGTGCAGCACAGTTTGATTCACAGAGGGATGAGGCCGCCCCTTCGACTGGTCTAGGCACCTCTCACGGCCCACCGCGTGCAGACAGTAGAAACCTTTGGTGTGGTTGAAGTAGAAGTTGGAGGCTTTGATGTGGGGTGGAAGCTGGAGAAACCTCTCCACCTGCTGCAGCTGTGAGAGAGGATCCTTGACCAAGACGTCTCCATCCACCAGGTGGATCTGGTGGAGTGGGAACTGCCTGAGCCACCGCTCCATGTGGATATAATACAGACTGCGCTGGACGGCCTTGTACTTGCCGTTTAGCTTTCCGTCCCGCACCAGGATTTCCTCCACGGGCCGGTATTGCTTGTGGTGCTCCTTCCTGTTGTACAACACTTGCGTGTAGTCCGAGATGACCCGCTCGGCCGGATCTCGAACGATCAGCAGCAGCCTGGTCGAGTTGCTCAGGGCGTGGACTCTCTCGGCTGCATTCGGCGCGGTGAAGTAGCCAGGTGTCTTCTCCACGGTCAGTTGGTGGGGCAAGGACACTGGCATCTGCTGGCGGTACCAATCCAAGCCCTTGCGGTAATTCTCATCCCAGTCAAAGAAGTGGATCTCTGCCCTAGCCACCACCACATCGGGGTGGAGGTTCAACATCTCCAGCAGAGCTCTGGTGCCTCCTTTCCGAACGCCAATGATGATGGCCTGTGGAACCTGTAACAACAGGTGTGAACAAAGTTAGAGCAGTAACACTAAAGCACCCAGCACACCGTACACAAAGGTGGTACCAACCATAGAGATTAGTACTTCTTCTATAGGAGACAGTGCCTCCAACGGGGAGCCAGTGTCAGAGACAAACATCACCCTAACCACGCTCTCATTTCATTCCTTCCATCACAGCACAGCACCAGAGACCCGGGTGCAATCCTATCTGTGTGGAGCTAGTACGTTCTCCCTGTGACTGCGTGGGTTTTCTCCAGATGCTCCGGTTTCCTCCGACATTTCAAACACATACATGTCTGTATGTTAATTGTTTTCTGTGAATTGTCCCTAATGTTTAGGATGCGAAGGTGGGATAATATAACTTGATGTTCGGCATTTTCTTGGTGGGCCGAATGTCTCTTTCCACGCTGTATCTCTAAACTAAACTCAGATGGTGCAGGAGTCTGAAAATGGCGACCACCAGATTCAAAACTAGTTTCTTCCCAACAACCATCTTGAACAGTACATTGACCTCAACGATGTACTTCTATGAACCATCTTTGGTTGCGCCAACCTCCAGTGTGGGACCTTATGCAAGATCTTTACTGTACCTCGGTACATGACAATATGAACTAAACTCCAGTGTAAATGATTTCCAACCAAGTGGCAGTAAGTTTTAGTTCAAACTCTAGTTGAAGGATAAAATTTGATCATTGCAAATTCAGGAGAGCCTTTCTATCAAGAGTGGTAAGGAAGCAGAGCCGGTCCCAGTGGTTGAGGAGGCCATCAGTCTAGATGTTTCACGGGACAAACTGGACAACAGGGACGTACCTTGCGAGTGGCATCAGCATCCAAGGCCGGAAGGTTCTTTCTCCAAGCTGCCACCTCTACTCCCTGCAGCTGGAAACCCGAGTCCCGTGCTTTGGAAAGGAACAGAGGGACTTCCAGTAGAAGCATGAGGACTCCAGTCAGTACTGGCGACATTGGGACGAACCTTCACCCAGGCACACGTCAGCACGGAACACCTCAAAACAAGATCATGGTCTCACTGCCCAAACACATCACACTCCTGGTGACAGAACAGATTTGAGTTTCATCTGTCAAAGGTAATAGTTAAAATATCAGGTTAATGGATGTGCTCATGCATGCAACTACAATTCTAGAGTTGGAGTGTTTCTAATTATAAATGATGAGGCTTTCACAATGGCGGGACTTTGTGGAATTGTAGCTGCCATTTCAAACCCAATATCACAAGTTTTCTGTGTAAACAAGGAACTGCAGATGCTGGTTAATACACAAGGACACAGTGCTGGAGTAACTCAGGAGGTCAGGCTGCATCTCTGGTGATCATGGATAGGTGACACTTTGGCTTTGATGTCTGAAGAAGGGTCCCGACCCGAAACGTCACCTATCCATGTTTTCCAGAGATGCTGCCTGACCCACTGAGTTACTCCAGCAATTTGTGAAACGTCACCTATCCATGTTCTCCACAGATGCTGCCTGACCCATTGAGTTACTCCAGCAATTTGTGAAACGTCACCTATCCATGTTCTCCACAGATGCTGCCTGACCCATTGAGTTACTCCAGTACTCTGTGAAACGTCACCTATCCATTTTCTCCACAGATGCTGCCAGACCCGCTGAGTTACTCCAGTACTCTGTGAAACGTCACCTATCCATGTTCTCCACAGATGCTGCCTGACCCATTGAGTTACTCCAGTACTCTGTGAAACGTCACCTATCCATGTTCTCCACAGATGCTGCCTGACCCACTGAGTTACTCCAGCACTTTGTGTCCTTTTGAGAAAATTTGTTCCCCACTCGAAAAGCTATGATGTCATTGTGTTGACTGCATCAGGGATACTTGGCCTTAATTGGTCGTTTCTCCGTGATCATTCGTTATCACACAAGCAGTTCCTGCTACCTGCCCCTTAATCAACACCCTGGATAATTCCATCATTGTTGGTCTCATGAGATATTTGTGGGGAACGGTCCCCATAGCTCTCTCTCCAGCATAATTTTAAAGTAATCCACGCCTGTGTTGCTTAGGCTGGTGAACACAACAGCACATACGAGGCCTGTTGAAATCCCACAGCTCATTTGTAACGGCAGGTATATCAATTAAAAAATGTTGAGTTTAGAGATACAGTGTGGAAACAGGCCCTTTGGCCCACAGAGTCCATGCTGACCAGCGATCACCCCGTACACTAGCTCTACCCTACACACTAGGGACAGTTTACACTGTACCTCGGTGCAACTGACAAACATTAAAGTAATCTAAGCTAAACATACTATTGATGGCTTCGCTGGTTTCTTGATGCGACTTCAAGACTAGTGTGAACGGATGATCGATGGTCAATACAGTGGGCTGAAGGAGTTGTTTCCTTCAATTCAATTGAATTCCAGGCACAAAGACATGGTATTATCACATCTCCCCCAGTCTATTCTGAGTGTTTCCAATATAGTCAATAGACAATAGGTGCAGAAGTAGGCCATTCGGCCCTTCGAGCCAGCACCGCCATTCAATGTGATCATGGCTGATCATCCCCAATCACTTCCCGGTTCCTGCCTTCTCCCCACATCCCCTGACTCAGCTATCTTTAAGAGCCCTATCTAGCTCTCTCTTGAAAGTATCCAGAGAACCGGCCTCCACCACCCTCTGAGGCAGAGAATTCCACAGACTCACCACTCTTTGTGTGAAAAAGTGTTTCCTCGTCTCCGTTCTAAATGGCTTACTCCTTATTCTTAAACTGTGGCCCCTGGTTTTGGACTCCCCCAACATCAGGAACATGTTTCCTGCCTCTAGCGTGTCCAAGCCCATAACAATCTTATATGTTTCAATAAGATACCCTCTCATCCTTCTAAACTCCAGAGTGTACAAGCCCAGCCGTTCCATTCTCTCAGCATATGACAGTCCCGCCATCCCGGGAATTAACCTGGTGAACCTATGCTGCACTCCCTCAATAGCAAGAATGTCCTTCCTTAACTTAGGGGACCAAAACTGCATACCATACTCCAGGTGTGGTCTCACTAGGGCTCTGTACAACTGCAGAATATCTGGTTTGGTTGGTAAATTTCCTGTTTACCTTATTACCAACTATTAACCCTTTCTCACCCACCCATAGAAGGATATCACTGATCATTTGTGTAAGGAACTGCAGATGCTGGTTTAAACCAAATATAGACACACAATGCTGGAGTAACTCAGCGGGACAGGCAGCATCTCTGGAGAGAAGGAATGGGTCTGAAGAAGGGTCTCGACCCAAAACATCACCCATTCCTTCTCTCCAAATATGCTGCCTGTCCCACTGAGTTACTCCAACTTTTTGTGTCTATCTTCGATTTAAACCAGTATCTACAGTTCTTTCCTACACAATTTTTTTAAACTGTGATGAAATATAAAATGCTGGGATCCCAGCGGGTCAGGCAGCATCTTTGGAGAGAGAGAGCGAGACGCGGAGAACCGGGGAAGTCTCAAACTCTGAGATTCAAGAACTTTCAAAATCACCACGGCAGCGACAAGTTGTCGGCAGCATCTTGTTGGCGAGACGGAGACACCGGTGACAGCGGCCGCTCGCCAGCCCACAGACCCCGGACACAACTCTCCCTCTCTCCGCCCTCCCTCCCTCCCTCCCGCCCCACCACAGCCCCGCGTCCGCACCCTGGGGGAGAGGAGAGGATTAGGTGAAGAGGAGAGGGTGGGGGTGAGAGGGTAAGGGAGTGGGAAGGGTTGGGGTGGGGGTGAGAGAGGGAGGGTGGGGGGGGGGGGTGAGAGAGTGGGGGTGGGGGGTGGGTGAGAGAGGGTGGGGGGCGAGAGAGGGAGTGGGGGGGTGAGAGAGGGAGTGTGGGGGGGTGAGAGAGGGAGGGTGGGTGAGAGTGGGGGGGTGGGGGTGCAGGTACCTGTGTCGCGGAGCTGGAATCTGTCACCAACAATTTGAGCGCCTTCCCCGGGACCCGCAGACACAGAGTGAGGCTCCCGACACACAAACACCCCCCTCCCCCCTTACATCCCCGCCCAGCCACCCCTCCCTCCCTCCCCTCTCACCGCCACCATCAGGTGCTGGAGTAACTCCGCGGGACAGCATTGATGAAATCATGTTCTCCAGGGATGCTGCTCGGCCCAGCTCTAAACTGGAAACTCAATTAAACATGATCTGGGAACCAAATAATCCAATCACTGTTGCTTCTCCGGCAACACAGTGGTTTATGTTACATCATTGTGCGCCTTGTTAAACGAGGGTGACATCGGGGTATGAGGCAGGTTTATGAATTGAGGGGTTTGGCTGATCAATAAAGGGGAGCAGGAACGAGCAAAGTGTAACTGAAGGTTACAGAGTAACTAAAGATACAGAGTAACGATGCAGACACAAATGACTTTGACATAATAACTAACACAAGTTACCAACACCCTGATTTAGGGATGTGGGAATAACCAGATCACCCGCGGGAACCCAAGAGTCACAGGGAGAACGTGCAGACTCCACACAGACAGCACCCGAGTCAGGATTGAACCTTACAAATTAATGTGCTGTTCTAACAGTCTGGATCACCACTATAAAAAAGCTTTATTTTTGCGTGCTATCCAGTCAGTGGAAAAACAATACATGATAACTATTGAGCCGTCCACAGCGTACAGATACAGGATAAATGGAGTAGTGTTTAGTTCAAGATAAAGTCCAGTAAAGGTTTAGTGATATTTGGGCTAAATGTGGACTGGTGTAAGTGGGGCATCTTGGAAGGCAAGGGCAAGTTGGGGCCTGGGTTAACAAAGGGTTAATGTTGATGGGTCCACATGTTCAGCTACACAACACACTGGCCAGTGGACAATAACAAGCCCATAAATCAAAGGGAATAAACATCGTCATTATTAAAACATGAATAACTACATGAGTGTTTAATGGCTCACCTTCCCACAGCACCCGCTCAATTTCAGAAACTGCACTGATGCTTTGCTGACAAAGTCCTCTTCTGTCAAGGCCAGAGCTATCACGGAAACCGGGTCAGTCAGGGGGCAGTAACTGTACCACCACCTGGATAAGGAGTGGACTCACAGGGGGGAGAGGGTGGTGGACACAGGAGACAGAGGTCAAGCAGATATGATGCAGAGGCAATGGAAACACAAGGAATGCGGATGCTGGTTCACAAAAAAAGACACAATTTGGAAACTGGGATAGGAGGAGGGGACGGAGAATGGGGAGTTGAGGGATGGGGACAGTCAAGCAGGGAGGGAGATGTTGGCTAGCAGAAGAAGTGGGGGGGGGGGGGGACAGAGGCAGAGACAGAGCAGTTTAAACTGCACACAGGCAATAGCTGTGACCTTGGCAATGCGAGGCAGCAGCTCTACCTGCTGCACCACACTTCCCATCACATCTGTACCTAAGTCACCAAAAGATGTTATCATCAGAAGGATACTGTTCAATTCTGATAATCAGCAAAATATTCTGAAATCCGCGATGCCTCATCAGGTAATCATAGGAGCAGAATTAGGCCATTCGGCCCATCAAGTCTCCTCCACCATTAAATCATGGATGATCTATTTCTCCCTCTCAACCCCATTCTGTCTTCTCCCCAGGTACACACAATTGCTGGGGAAACTCAGCGGGTGCAGCAGCATCTATGGAGCGAAGGAAATAGGCGACGTTTCGGGCCGAAACCCTTCTTCAGACTCGACCCCACTGCACTGTCTTCTCCCCACATCCTTTGACACCCGTACTAATCAAGTATCTGTCAATCTTTGGTTTAAAATACCCAATGATTTGGCCTCCACAGCCTTCTGTGGTAAAGAATTCCACAGATTCACCACCCTCTGACAAAAGAAATTCCTCCTCATCTCCTTTCAAAAGGAGGTCCTTTAATTCTGAGGCTGTGCCTTCTGGTCCTTGACTCTCCCACTGGTGGAAACATCCTCTCCACATCCACTCTACCCAGGCCTTTCACTATTCGGTAAGTTTCAATGAGGTCCCGTGCCGTTAAACGCTCATCATATGTTAGTTAACCCACTCATTCCTGGGATCACTCTCGTAAACCACCTCTGGACCCTCTCCCTCTCCTCAGATATGGGGCCCAAATCTGCCCACAATGTAATGTTCATTGTGCTTGTTTAGCACTGTCGAGGGCCCAGCTCCCATCCAATTCTCCAGGCCTCTGGTTCTAATGTTCCCATCTGGGTCCTGCGCTCTAAACATCAAAAAACATAATTTAAAAAAGGTAGACACAAGGAACTACATAAAAAGACATAAAGCGTTGGAATAACTCAGCAAGTCAGGTTGCATCTCTGGAGAACATGGATAGGTGACGTCTCGGGTCGACACCCTTCATACACATAAGAAAACGTGTTGAGTATTAATGCTGGTCCCACTACCAAAGTTTGTCTGAGTGTGTGCCTGTGAACGTGCTGCAAGCAACTTTCTACTGTATCTCACCACACTGTGCATCTGACAATAAATAAGCTGACGTGACTTATGTGGACAACTTCAAAGATTGATACAGCCGACCCCTGCTCCGATCTTGTGCGTTCTAGAGTGAGAGTTCTGGAACATTTAATTCCCCGCACCTCATGGTGGTCCCCAGAACCAGCCCATATCTCACCCTCATATGAATCTTGGCTGGATCCTGGACAACAGACAGATTCACACATTGGAACGTAGAAGGCAGGGTTAGAAACATCAAATACAAACACAAAAAGCTGGAGTAACTCAGCGGGACAGGTAGCATTTCTGGAGAGAAGGAATGGGTGACGTTTCAGGTCAAGACCCTTCTTCAGACTGAGAGTCAGGGAAGAGGGAAACTAGAGAAATAGAAAGATAAGGTGTGAATACGACAAAGCAGGTCAGGACACCAATATCTTGTAACTGTGTCAATCATATCTTGGAAAACTTTTTCCATTCCATAATATCTGGCGACATTACAGGAGATTAAATAGTCGTTTCAAAATATTCAAACTTGTCATATTCATCATTAAATCAAGGAGAATATTCGTGTTGTAAAAGGTCAAGTAAAAGCCACATTTCAATTTGTATTTAACAACAGCTTTCTGAATAAATTCTGTCATAAATATTAAATATAAGGAAGAGGTCAGACAGAGAGGCATATAAAATATTAATCTGCACTTAGCCATTTCAATCACAAGAGTAGCAGTCACCTACTTTTTTTGTGAAACTAATTTGTTTTTAAGTTACTGACAGATCAATGTGTGTTAAAAGGCGTACAGTCACACTGGAGTGGGAATGATACATGGTGAATAAGGAAGGATTTTAGAGCACATTGTGATTTAAACAGAGAGAGATCAGTCTCCTGCTCCACTCTGGGATCCTCAACACAACACAAGTACTGGAGCTACTGAAACTCCCTGTCCCATATCTCCACACCTGCCCAGTCCATCACAGGTACTGACCTCCCCACCATCGGGCAGCTTCTGTGGGGGAAGGAGTTCAGTTTTAGTTTATTGTCACGTGTACCGAGGTACAGTGAGAAGCTTTTGTTGCGGGCTGACCAGTCAGCAGAACGACAGCTTGATAGTTTAGCCATCCACAGTATACAGATACATGATAAGGGAATAACATTTAGTGCAAGGTAAAGCCAGCAAAGTCCGATCAAAGATCAGAGAATGGATGGTTATAGGTCGGTAGCCTCTATCGTTGTTCTCCCATAGAGAGCAGCATTGGTGTTGGCCAGACCATCCCCACCTTGCCGCTCTCTCTCCCACCATCAGACCCTGCTGGTCAACACTGACCATCAACCCAGCTGTGGTCATTGATCACAGCTCACGGCCCCCCTCCTGTGGCTGTTGCCAGTACTGCAGACACGCAAATACAACCCAGTTATCAACTGCAGTGTATTTTACATCCAGTCCTCCATGTTTTAACTCAGGCAGCAAATGTCACCCATTCCTTTTCTCCAGAGATGCTGCCTGTCACGCTGAGTTACTCCAGCATTTTGTGTCTATCCGGTTTATACCAGCATCTGCAGTTCCTTCTTACACAACCCGGCATTTTCATTTTGAATGCTACAATTCTGCTCAAGCTTTCTGAAAGTCCAAATCCACCATGTGTACCCGTTCTCCCTCATCCATTCCACCAAATCCATCATCAAATAATTTATATATAATCACAAAGGAAGTTCACCAATTCCTCTATTTTCTGGGAAGTTTGAAGATGTCGCTAATACTCTGTTGAAGGTCTATATGTTTATGGTGGTGAACCCACTGACTGGTTGCATCACAGCCTGGTTCGGTAACTCTAACGACCAAGAATGAAGGAGGACCTACGTCCTGGGTCCCTTCCCGAGAGCCGGCTCCACACAACACGAGCCGCCTGTCCGAGATGCCCAGCGTGCAGAGAGCCGTGTGCTGTACCGGCTGCTCCTGCACACTCTACACTTCCTCACCCTCGTCTTCCGTCCGGACACGCCCTGGCGATCCGTGTCACCACCTGCAAGCGGGAGCGGTCCCCAGTGGAGGTCTCTCTATAAGGGGGTCCTCCCCCTTTACGTCGGGAGCCTGGGGTGGAGAGTGTTGCACAGATCTGTGACATGCAACAGGTACTTGAGCCGGTTCACGGACTCGCCAGCCGCCTGTCACTTCTGCGGCGAGGAAGAGACCGTGTTCCGTGTGTACATGGAGTGTGAGAGGTTGCAGCTCCTGTACGAGTATCTGAAGGGGCTGCTCCTCAAGTTTTGGCTACACTTTAGCCCCATGCTCCTGATCTTTGGTCGCCCTGTACAGAGGGGGGAGGGTCGAGAGGGGGGTCTCCATGTTGGATTGCTCCTGGGCCTGGCCAAGATGACCATTCACGGGTCCATGCAGCGGGTAGTCGAGGTTTCTGCCCGGGGTCGACTGCCTGTCGCTTTTCCGGGCCGATGTCCGTGCTCGCGTGTCCCTGGAGAGGGAACACGCGGTGTCCACGTGTGTGTCCGTCAACGCTGGTCACCGCGGGGATCGAGTGTATTGTTGATAAAGTTAACAATATTTTAATCTGATGATGACTCTTTGATTGTAAACTGGCAATGGCAATCTTCATTTTGTTACTGCTCTGAATTTGTGTAGAATTTAATAAAAGCATTTTGAATTATAAAAAAAAGAATGAAGGAGACCGTAGCAAGTGGTGGACACTGCCCGGTTTATCACAGTACTGACCTCCCCACCGTTGAAGGTCCATCAGTTACTGACCTCCCCACCATCGAAGGGATCTACAGGAGGCGCTGCCTCAAAAAAGCATCATCAGAGACCCACACCATCCTGGCCACACTCTCATCTCGCTGCCACCATCGATCGGCAAGAAGGCACAGGAGCCCGAAAGTCGTGACCTCGAGGTTCAAGAACAGCTTCTTACCAGCAACTATCAGCTCTGCACAACCCTACACATACATTCCAGGACATTTCACCGACTGTTAAAGCAAGGTTTACTTGTCTGTAAATTCCCTGAGTTTTCTCGCCCTCCTTATTTTAAACTGTGGGCTTACATTTACCACAATCAGTTAATGTCAGCCTGGAGTTTGGGTGAATTGAATTAGATTCCATCCTCTGTCTGTGTGAAGATGCATCCCCACCCTCAACGTCACCTATCCATGTTCTCCAGAGATGCTGCCTGACCCGCTGAGTTACTCCAGCACTCTGTGAAACGTCACCTATCCATGTTCTCCACAGATGCTGCCTGACCCGCTGAGTTACTCCAGCACTCTGTGAAACGTCACCTATCCATGTTCTCCACAGATGCTGCCTGACCCGCTGAGTTACTCCAGCACTCTGTGTCTCTCCATCCGCTACAAAGTCCCAGCTCACGGTCGTGGCTCCCCTCCTGTGGTGGGGGCTGGTACTGCAGACAGAGAGGCCACACATACACCTCAGTCTCCAGCCAAAGGCACGGATGTTGCATTATCTAATCTGATGTAAACCCCCCCTCCCCCACCCCCGCCCTCACCCCCACCCCACCCACCCCCGCCCTCTCCAACCCTGGACCCACTCTGTCCACACTCACCTTTATATCTCCCACTCAGTTCCTCCCCCTGATCATCACCTCCACCCCCTCATGAATATTAATATTCAATTATTGTTTAATAACATATTGAAAGTAATTATCTTGCAATTAACATTTCTCAGGCTTGGCTGATCATAATTAATTGTTAATATATTGCCGGCAGCACCAACCCCCAGTCCGTGTGTGTGTGAGAGTGGTGTCCGAGTGAGTGTGCACATGTGTATGTGTGCATGCGTGAGCATGTGTGAGTGCGTGTGTGTGAGTGCGTCTGTGTGTGTGTGACGTGTGTGTGCGGGTGTGTGTGTGTGTGTGTGTGTCCTGTGCATGTGTATGTGTGCAAGTATGTGTATGTGCATGCGGATGTGTGTGCGGGTGAGTGTGTATATGTGCGGGTGTGTATGTGTGCGGGTGAGTGTGCGTGTATGTGTGTGAGAGCATGTGTATGTGTGGGTGAGTGTGTGTGTGCGCATGTGTATGTGTGTGCGGGTGAGTGTGTATATGTGTGTGTGTGTGTTTGCGGGTGTGCGAGTGTATGTGTGTGTGTGTATATGTGCGGGTGAGTGTGTGTGCGCGTGTGTTTGCGGGTGTGCGAGTGTATGTGTGCTCATGTGTATGTGCGGGTGTATATGTGTGTGTATGTGTGAGTGTGCGTGTGTTTGCGGGTGTGCGAGTGTATGTGTGCTCGTGTGTATGTGTGAGTGTGTGCGTGTGCTTGCGGGTGTGCGAGTGTATGTGTGTGTATGTGCGGGTGAGTGTGTGTGCGCGGGTGTGCGAGTGTATGTGTGCTCGTGTGTATGTGCTGGTGAGTGTGTGTGCGTGTGTATATGTGTGTGTATGTGTGCGTGTGTTTGCGGGTGTGCGTGCGGGTGTGTCAGGGGAAGGGTTAACTGACTCTGGTGATGATTAGTCATCAGAGCTGGGTCCCACATGTGATATTGTTGGGGAATTTGGGGCATTTCCAAATACAGGAATGAAAAGCCAGGCTTTAAACGTGTGGGGTTTTCCTGGTCTCTATAGCAACAGGAGTTTATTATTGGTTATTTACTTCCACAGAGGTGGTGCAGCAGGTAGAGCAGGTGGTGACAGTGAGCGTGCCGTCAGAGCATTGAGTGGAAGGAAGCCATGATGTAGCTTTACAGGCCTTGGGTCAGGCTGCATGTGGAGTATTGCCCCCATCACAGGAAGGATGTGGAGGCTTTGGAGAGGAGGTTTGCAGAATGCCGTCTGGATTAGAGGGTTTCAACTATAGGGAGAGGTTGGCAGACTTGAATTGTTTTCTCTGGAGTGTCGGAGGTTGGGGGGGAAACCGGATGGAAGCGTATAAAATGCACAGATAGGGTAGACAATCAGAGCCTTTTCCCATGGGATGAAAATGTCAAAGGCTAGAGGGCGTAGCTGTAAGGTGGCAGTGATGGACACCTGCCAACCTGCACACCTATGAGGTGTGGGAGGAAACCAGAGGGAAGGGGAAAGTCCTGGGAGAAAACGCAGACAGCACCCGACGTCAGGCTCGAACCGGTTCTCCCCGCCCAACAACCTGAAAGGCCAGCACGGTTTCTCCCTCCACAGACGCTGCATGGCCTGCTGAGTTACTCCAGCACTTTGTGTTTTGCTCTAGATTCCAGCATCTGCAGTTCCTTGTAGTAGGAACAGTTTCTTCCCAACTGTTATCAGGCAACTGAACCATCCTACCACAACCAGAGAGCAGTCCTGAACTATCTACCTCATTGGTGACCCTCGGACTATCTTTGATTGGACTTTGCTGGCTTTACCTTGCACTAAACGTCATTCCCTGATTCAGTATCGGTACACCTGGAATGACTCATGGTAATCATGTATTGTCTTTCCACTGACTCGGTAAACATGGCAATAAACTAAACTGAAAGTATTCTGTAGCTTGGACTTGGCACGCAACATAAATTACCCCAGGAATCTGAAAGTGAAACTGAAGGCTCAGTTTCAGCAAATATTGCTGACAGGAACAGCAGGCGCTGGAACCAGGGGCCAAAGACAAAGTGCTGGAGGAACTCAGCGGGCCAGGCAGCACCTGTGGAGGTGATACCGTGAAGTTGTGTGTTTTGTACACTATGGTATACATGATCTCAATCACACACAAGCTCAAGACTGCAAGGACTGGTGTGTAACTGATGACAAATGGAGGTTGTCCACATTCGCCGTGATCCTGCTGTCTTGTACCTTCCAAACCTCCAGTTCTTAAAAATATTGAGTCTTACCTTGGTCGTAAAGGCCCGTGGTCCTGGCGAGGGTCAGTGTAGGGGTCGAAGGGGTTGGCATGGGGGTCTTAGGGGTCAGTGTTCAGGGTCGTAGCGTCAGTGTGGGGGTTGAAGGGGTCAGTGTTGGGGGTCATAGGGGTCAGTGTTGGGGGTCATAGGGGTCAGTGTTGGGGTTGGCATGGGGGTCTTAGGGGTCAGTGTTGAGGGTCGTAGGGGTCGGTGTCGGGGTCAGTGTGAGGGTGGTAGGGGTCGGTGTCGGGGTCAGTATAGGACCTTGGCTTGCATTTACCCACTGGAAGGTGTGGGTTGGGGGGGGGGGGGGGGGGGAGTGTGAAACACAAACACACCCACATTGTTCAGAGCCGATCGTGGCAACACATCTCCAGCCAGCGCGGCAGCGCCAAGACTGACCGATGCCCAGGGTGATGGCGCATGTCCACTCCCACCTCAACAAGAACCTCCACCCACTACACTGGACTACATGTGGGTCACTCCTGTGTACAGAGCATCATGTTTACACAGCTGGTACACAAAAGTGCTGGAGAAACTCAGCGGGTGCAGCAGCAGCATCTATGGAGGGAAGGAAATAGGCAATGTTTCGGGACGAAACCCTTCTTGCTGCTGGTAGCAATGTCATTGTTCTGGTTCGGGACATTCTTGACCGTCTGTGGGATTTTGGGAAATCTCAAGCCTGTGGTCTGAGGGGAAGGGGGGGGGGGGGGGGGGGGAAGAGTCAAACTCCATGAGATAGCAGATATCTGACCAGCCAGACTGACGTGTTTCCTGCGTGTGGTCATGCAGCTGGGATCGACCGTCAGTGTTGTCAGGCTGCAGACTGCATGCTCCCTCGCAATACACAAACTCTTTCCTGTTGCTGCTTGCCTGCTTGTCACAACTTCCCCGTTGGGTAACGTTCCAGCAGGGCCCACACTGGGGATTGGGAAATGGTCTGTCAGTGATGACATTGTTACTGATATTTGGGTCATTGTGCTGGGAATTAAACTCTTTCCACATCTGACGGGACAGAGGAGCTGCTACAGGTGATACCAGAAGACAAACTAATCCACAAGTTACTCTACAATACAATAGCAGGCTGCAACTTGCATTCAAATATATACCTTATATTATATGTGTAAAATAAATACACATTTGGAGTATTGGGGTCAGTTCTGGTCGCCCCATTAATAACTGCTTTCCTATAACAGGGAGACCAAAACTGAACAGAATACTGTAAATGTGGCCTGAGCAATGTCTTGTGCTACCTCCCAACATCTATATTCAATTCTCAGACTGATGAAGGCCAATGTGCTGAAATCCTTCTTGTGAAAGCACTTTCAGGGAATGATGTACCTGCACTAGTAGATCCATCTGCTCCACAACCGTCCCCCGAGCCCTGCCCTGCATGAAAGGGAAGGGTGAGAGGGGAAGAGTTTCACACAGATGTGTGAGCAAGCTCTTCATAGAGGCTGGCGAGTGCCTGGAACACACCAGGGAGGCGGCTGAAGCAGATATGTTAATGGCATTTAAAACGTGCGTGTACGTACACATGTACACTCACTCACACACACACGTACACACACTCACTCACACACACACACAGAGCCACACACACACACACACACAGACAGAGACACACACACACACACACAGAGACACACAGACAGACACAGAGAGACACACACACACACACACAGACAGACACAGACACACATACACACACAGAGACACACACACACAGAGACACACAGACACACACGTACACTCACTCACACACACACACAGACACAGAGACACACACACACACACAGACAGAGGCACACACACACACACTAGGGGTTATGTGCAGTTAGACAGGTGATGACCTTGGCCTCATGTCCAGCGTTTATTGTGGACCGATGGGCCTGTTCCAGTGCTGTACTGACCCATGTTCTGTACTGTCCCATGTTCTGTGGTGAACCAACCGTTCACTGGGAGGTGTGGGTGGGTAATCCATCACAGCCCCTCCGGAGATTGAGTAAACCTGATTCAGTGATTCAGATAAACAGGCCAATGCCCAGATCACCCTGACTCACTTCATCAGGGACAAGACGGCTTCTTTGCGGGCCGTGTTGTGGGGAGTGGTTGGGACGTGCAAGGGAGGTAATGAGTTGAAAGTACAGGGCGCTCTTGGATTGTATAGGAAAGAACTGCAGTTGCTGGTTTAAATCAGACTGAAGAAGGGTCTCGACCCAAAACGTCAACCATTCCTTCTCTCCAGAGATGCTGCCTGTCCCGCTGAGTTACTCCAGCTTTTTGTGTCTACCTTGCATTCTTGGATTGGGCTTCCAGGAAGAAGTACCAGCTACAGCGGCATCTGAGGCCAAGGGTCAGATCCGCCCTTGGGGATTAATGCAGGATTAGTGTAAGTGGGTGGTTGAGGGCTGGCATGACTCAGTGGGCTGAAGCACCTGCTTCACACGACAGAGGAGTGAGTGATGTCTAGGTAGATCCGTCCAACTGGTGTGCTTGAAGAGGATTCAAACCCAGGACTTGGGCGTCCACAGTATGGTCATTCTCTCCCTCCACCGCTGACCCCTTCGGGCTTCAGTGTCCACTTTCACCAAATGGGCCTCACCACTCATCAAGGCTCGTGCAAAGCATGTTCCAAAACTACCGGCAGCCACACAGGAACAAGTTCCCTGACCCCTTCCCCAGCCTGACCCCATCCCCAGCCTGACCCCTTCCCCAGCCTGACCCCTTCCCCAGCCTGACCCCTTCCCCAGTCTGCCTCCCGTGGTCCTGAACCAATACACATTCTCCACCCCTTTCATGAACCATTAACCCCATGAGTCAAAAGGTTTTATGCTGTAAATATTTAATTGTACCATCATTACGTGTTTGAAACCACATCTAGTGATCAACACAATACCTGCACCATGACTCATGTACCATGGGCCATCATTTAGTGGAAAACTAAACAACGGGTGCATAGCTAACATCCCTGTAGACACACATGTACACCCGCATGCACACACACGAATGCATGCACATGCACATACACACACGCGTGTGCGCGCACACACACACAGAGAGAGAACATACATCTCAGTGACTTGTCCACCCAAGAGTCAAACCCTGAACTTCCAATTACACCAAACCTGGTGACTCTGGACAACCTCAGTGTACTATTTCTGTACACTGGTACTATATCTAAGATGTGCTCATGAACAGTAATACATGCACTGAACTATAAGCAAAAAAGGATGTCACTGTACCTTGGTACATGTGACAACAAACTATCACTGAATACTACTTGAACATCTGCACCAGTTGTTCCTGCATGTGTGACATTTGCAAATTCCAGCATCTGTACTTTCTTGAATCTTGGTAAATATCGCTCTTCTCACTTGCCTCTATATTGGATTTTTTAATTGATGCTCCTCCAACAACGCCATCAAACACAGGTGGCCTTGAAATATTGATGGAATCAAATCGCTTCCTGCATTTGCCCGTGCAGTCCCAGATACTTAACTAACTGCAAGATGCTTAGGGCATGTTGGAGTTGTGTACACTTATACACATGTAATAGAGGATGTGACTAGCAGGCTGTTTGAAACATTCATTGCCTTTAACCAGAGCTTTGGTTTCCTACACATCTGACTTGATGCCCAAACTGCTGAAGCTTTATTGAAGTGTGGTCCTGTTTTGTTAATTTTTGGTACAAATTTATTGACTGGAAAAGATCAGCAAATCAGGCAGCATCTGTGGAAAAAGAACAGGCAATGTTTCAAGTCCAAGGTTCATCATTAGAATCTTCCAGTGGCTGCAGATTTTTTGGGATTTTCAATAAACCTATATTACTGTTTTCAGTCTTTAACTTGTCTCTTGTTCCAGTAACAAATCTGCGACAAGTTTCTCAATCCGTGGTGTTCCTTGGTGTTAACACAACTAGCGATATGCTGTTGACCAACCACATTGATGCAACAGCCAACAAGGCACCAATATTTCCTCAGACCAGGGAAATTCGTCATGTCCCCAATGACTAAACATTTCTGCAGATGCGCCATAGAAAGCATAGCGTGGAGTTGCATCACAGATTGATTTGGCAACAGCTCTGCCGAGAGAGTAATAGATGTAGCCCAGTCCATCACACATGCCATGCCACTCCCCACCATTATAGATGTAGCCCAGTCCATCACACAGACCACACTCCCCACCATTGTAGATGTAGCCCAGTCCATCACACAGACCACACTCCCCACCATTGTGAATAGCAGCCAACAAAATCAAAAACTTGTCAGATTCTTTCTTCTCCCGCTCCCGTCCGGCAGAAGGTACGGAAGCTTGCTAGCGTGCACCACCAGACCCAGGAACAGCTTCTTCCCCTCCGTTATCAGGCTTCTGAATGGTGTTTCCATGAGATAGGGTACTGTCCGATTCACTTCTACCCCATTGGACTTTGTCTCTGAAGCAGATGTACTACAATGCTGAGAACTATATTCTACACTCGGGTCTCTTCCCTTTGCTCCACCTGTTGCACTTTCAAAAAAAAATGGTCAAAAACTTTATTTGCCATTTGTGCTTACACACATAGGAACTCTTGTGCGGCTATTCAGAGAGTCAAGTCAAGTCAAGTTAAAAATTTTAATTAAAAATTAAAAATTAAAAAAAATTAAAAAGACACACAGAAGACACATAATCCATAAAAAACACATACCACTCCAGAAATAAAAAAAAAGAAAATGCCTAAAACCCTGTACAAAGGGGAAAGTGAGAGCATTGTAACTTGCACAAACCCTATATCAGGACATCAGTTCATTTTGTTTTGTTTTGGCCAAGAGTCTCACTGTTGCAGGGAAGAAGCTCTTAAAAAAGCGTGTTCTATTTGTGGCGATACTGTCCGCTCGTCTGTGCCTGAGGTTGTATGTGCAGTTTTTGTGTTTGAGCAGGGAGTGAGCTGGATGTAGTGTGTCTCTGATGATTCTCTCTGCTCTTTTTTGACAGCGCTGTGTGTAGATTGTGTCCATGGAGGGGAGTTCCGTTCTGATAATCCTCTCTGCAGTCTTTATGACTCTTTGCAGAGCCTTCCTCTCTGTCTGTGTGGTGTTTCCATACCACACCGTGATGCCTGTGGTGAGGATGCTCTCTATCAGTCCTTTGTAGACCTGGGTGAGAGGGTGACAGTGCAGACCAGCTTTTCTGAGCAGCCTGATGAAGTACAGTCTCTGCTGGGCTTTTTTCACTGTGGCTGCAGTGTTCAAAGTCCAGTTCAGATCTGATGTTACTTGAGTTTGACTTTATTGTATTTATGTATAGTATATCTGATCTGTTTGGATAGCATGCAGAACAAAGCTTTTCACTGTACCTCGGTACATGTGATAATAATACAAACTCTAAATAGGTTTTCATTTTTGTGATATTTGGGTCTCAAAAATATTACAGAAATTATAACCTATTTAGAATATGTTTATTTATTTATATAAATGAACAAGCTGGATGAGAGTAGACAATGAGAAACGGCCTGTATACAAAGTGCACCCAACAATATGAAGGTGTCTTTGAACAGTGGTGGTTCTGTAGGGAAATGAAACAGCACATGCAAGACATCAGCTCCCACTCTCTAACATTGGAGAGAAGCTTCATCAGAGAAGCCGACTGCTCTCTGGAGAGGCTGCGTGTTAATCGTGACCCAACCCTGACTGACTTGTCATTTAGGAATGCCAGCAGCATTCACCAGCACAAAATCATCACTTAATTACAAGTTGATTTGCTGTTTGACGAGTCTGACTAACACTTAGACTGAAATTAATCTCCTTCACGCCAGCCCAGTCTACGTTGCAGGGAATGGAGGGAGATCACGCAAACTAGGGTTTCCACCCGATATTTCCTGGTAAACTTACACGCCAGATGATGTCAAACAAAGAATTGTCAGCTTCTTAGAAGAGCAAATGAGGGAGTGCTGTTTCATGATTTCTCAGGATCTGGTCCTAACTGCACTGTTACAGCCCCAGCCTCAAGCAAGATGTTACACTGAGGTACATCTGCCCTTTGAAACAGATGCAATAGGGATTATTTCATGGAGTGGGTCAGACCCCATTGATCTGACCGTTATTTATCCAACATGCTGACAGCTGGTAGATCTGCTGCCTCACAGCATCAGAGACCAGAGTTCGATCCTGACCTCGGGTGCCATCTGTGTGGAGTTTGCACGTTCTGCTCGTGACCGCGTGTGTTTCCTCCGGGTGCTTCGGTTTCCCCTACATATCAAAGACATGCGCATTTGTAGGTTAAGTGGCCCTCTGTAAATTGTCCGTAGTGTGTAGGGAGTGGATGCGGAACAAACATGAATGGGTGATCAATGGTCAGCGTGGACTCGGTGGGCTGAAGGGCCTGTATCCATGCTGTATCTTTCAATCAATCTGTCTGTCTGTCGGCCTGGCCATTTTTGCAGAGTTTGGTGTGTTCAACCTGACTTTTACATTTCCTACCCTGGAAACTGGATTTCAAAAGTACTTCAGTGACTGAGAAAATTTGGGGAGCCCTTACGTTATCTAAGATATTCCATATAAATGATAAATGAATTTGCACAAAGACAAAGAATCTGGCAATATAAATTTGATGAAACACAAGTTCTAATGAATTGTGGGCACAAAACATCCAGTGTGAGATCCTGTGTTTAGAGCAACCCCTGTGGAAGAGGCAGGAGAAATTATACCAGGGAAGAACTAGCCCATAGATTAAACAAATATTGTGTTATCTTCCGTGAAAAGAGCCAAAGGGATTCCAGATTAAGAACGTGTTTAAAGAGAATGAGAAGCCGAAATAAATCAACATTAGCAAAAATAATACTGGTAAAATGAAAGAAACGATGAGAACGTGTTTTGACAGGTGATAGATTTACATATCATGGACACAGGCCCTTCAACCCACTATCTCCATGCTGACCATCTAGAAAACCATAAAACGTAGCAACAGAATTAGGCCATCTGCCCCATCAAATCTCCGCCATTCGATCATGGCTGATTTATCTTTCCCTCTCAACCCTATTCTCCTGCCTTCTCCTCGTAACCTTTGACGCCCTTACTAACCTAAAACCTGTCAATATTGGCATTAAAAATACCCAATGACTTGGCCTCCACTGCTGTCTGTTACAATGAATTCCACTTCACCTTGAACCTATGTCCTCTGGTCCTCGATTCCCCTCCTCTGGGCAACAGACTCTGTGCATCTACCCGATCAATTCCTCCCATGATCAACTGGGCCAATAGGCAACTTTCTCACACTGAGGGTGGTGAATATATGAAACGAGCTGCCAAAGGAAGAGGTAGAGCAGGTACAATCAGTAAAAGAGTTGCTTGGGTAAATGGAGGGAAAGGTCCAGGCACTGGCAGGTTGGAGTAATTTGGTAACCTCATCGGGGGGGAATGGGCGAGGTGGGCCAAAGGGCCGTTTCTGTGCTGTGTGGCTCTGTGGCTAGTGAGGTAAACTTTAACAAAGCAAAGAGTGACAACTTGAAGAAAGCAAATCCAAAAAATCATTTCAATTGGCTGCTTTTGGTGAGTATAACTGCAGGGGCTGTGTTAACTAACACACAGGGATGTAAACACTGTCTGCTTGACACGACAATATCAGGTACAACACAACTGGGTGTAGTCTTCATAACTGCACAGTGACCAGTGAGGGACCGTAATGAGGTACTTGCCCTGGTGATGGATTTCTGTTGCAGCCTTGCACCCATCACAGCCTCTCATTACACCGCCAGGAAAACAAGTGTTAACCATGGATGAGGAAGCAATAAAGAACAGGCAGTTCCTCAATATCCAGCCCATCATTCTGTGCACTAGCTCGCCATTTCCTGTCCATTTTATACGTACAAATTTGCAGAAGTACATTTCAAATGTTATCTTACCTCTAGGAGATAGGCCTGTATTCCAGTGATTCAAAGATGGCTCCAATTCAACGTCCGTTGGAAGGTTAATGTCCGAACCACTGCACCACCTCAGGTGCCTTTACCTGCCGCAGTCGTAGGGGGTGCAGCTTGTGAAGCTGGAGTAACTCAGTGGGATCGGCAGCATTTCTGGAGCAAAGGAATGGGTGACGTTTTGGGTCGAGGCCCTTCTTCAGGCTAAACTGCCTTGATTGCACTAGGGATTTGGGAGAGGCATATTTTTGTCTTTGCACTGTATTGTGTTTTTATATATTGAACTACTTTTTGTTGCTTACTACTGAGTACTGAGTCATTGTGGAATGCAATCACTTCAAACAGATCACAGAGACAATTAAATAATGAAATAAATTGTGTTTTTAATTTTATACAACAGTTGAACAATACATTAAGTGTACATACACAGAAACATGTCTAACATACAGTTGCCCGACACATGTTCTGCCTGGAATAAGAACCACTGTATGGTCTTGACGGAGGATAAGGGATTTGCAATAATCAGCATATGTAAAATAAGGAATTGTGTCCTCCCCCATTTCCACTGGGCCCCAAGTGGATGGTTTAATCCAATCAAGCGATGGCCAAAGAGGGTGTCACTGAAGGGACATTCAACCAGTTTGCCACACACACACACACAAAAAGGAATCTTAAGCAAAACAAAGTGCTGGAATAACTCAGCAGGCGAGGCAGCATTTGTGCAGGGAATGAATAAATGAAGTTTTGGGCAGAGACCCTTCTTCATAGTTTTATTTTTTTAATTTTTTTAAAAAGCCCATGTCCTTCGTCAGCCCACCTAAAGTGCCGCCTGTTCACTCCCTCCACAGAGGGTACCCAACCGCTGAGAGAACCCAGAACTTTGTTTGGCATCGTTCTTTTTTATGGCTCAGCTAAGGAGCCAACGTTGAGAGTGGATGACGTTCCAACAGTGAGGAAAGTAGGCTCACTACCTGAAACGTCACCTATCCATGTTCTCCACAGATGCTGCCTGACCCGCTGAGTTACTCCAGCACTCTGTGAAACGTCACCTATCCATGTTCTCCACAGATGCTGCCTGAACCGCTGAGTTACTCCAGCACTCTGTGAAACATCACCTATCCATGTTCTCCACAGATGCTGCCTGAACTGCTGAGTTACTCCAGCTTCTTGAGTCTATCATCGGCTACATATAGTTAGGACCAGGCCAGTAGGAATTCCTTTGGTCAGACAGAGACACTGCTGGATATGGAGAAAATCTTCCCATTCAGGGGGTTCATGATACGAAATGTCAAAATTCTAAGTCAATCTACTCATCTTTTAAAATGAAAGCACACATCTGCCTTGTACATCCTTAATTTTACCCGTCCTGCACACGACCATGATGATTCTTCAAATGAACAGGCATTGAATAGCTGAAGGAACTGTAGAATCGCCAAACCAAAGGCAATGTTGAAATTATTCATAGTTTACCAAATTGTCAGGCATATAATAGAAGGAAATATCTAAAATAAACACATTAGAAGCAAGCAAGTAAACTGTGTCTGTGCTAATAGTGTCTGGAGGAAGTTAATATTTCCAGTGCCACTAATCTATTCCTCTCCAGTTTGCTTGTGCTAAAGCAGAACACCAGTCCATACAAACACTCTCCAGCACCAAGGGTTGCTTTACAAGTACATTTAAAGAATGTAATTCTGAGCATGTCAACTGCAAATGTTACGGGAACAAGGCCCCACAAAGTTTTAGAAAGTTTTATTGCTAGATGAAGTCCATGTGGAGCTGCTACCAATCACCATTGTTGCAGGGTATTTGTCACCAAATTACACACCATCACAGACAGCTAGTTGTGATTACAGGGGCAGCTTCTATATTGCAATCTGACATGGACATTTAAAATGGGGGAATGTTTGCATGTTTGTCCTGTTTAAGTTGCCGTCTCCTGCCTCTCACCTGATGCACACTATGGAACACTGATTAGAACATTCACAATACAAGTGCTAAAAACAGAAACGGATTATGAAAGGCTGCGCCCCAGACTGCACAATAACTACACTATGTAAGGCTTTTTAGCCTACTAAAACTGGTAAAGCTCCACAATCACAGACAACATTTGGTAGTAACTCAACCATGTTACTGTCTCCCTAAGCAAAAATCAGCTCTTTATCAGGTACAATCAGTGTTAAAACCTGGTAGTTTATATGTAAAAAGACAGACGGACAAACACAAAAACTCAGATTAAATCTGGAGGACAGCGTGCAGAGGTGAGAAGGCACAATTTCACCTTGCTCATTTCATGATGCATGTCCAAGATATTCCTCACAAACAATACTCCAAGGCGTGGGTACTGCATTTTCAAAAGTGCTCAATTCAGAAACAAGGCAGGCAGGCTTTATAACTCCCCCCCTCTCTCATTTGCACAACAGATGAAATCATACTTTGGTGAGGGGCAAGAATCACACTCCAATGACTTAGTAAATACAATTTGGAGCAACAAGGCATTGTTCCACTTCACATTTATTAACAGGCTTACCGCCACTGCAACTTTATTTATACTGCATTTTGGTTGAGAATATTGAAAATGTATTACGTGGTTGTAGTCACATCTCATGGCATGACCGTCTCACCAGGGAGGGAGGTGGAACACACTGTGGGTATTCTTAGCACCCAGCCTCACAACTAAAGATTATGCCTGGTCTTTGAACATGTGTTTGCACCTCCTGAGAAGCGGTGTTGTACA
Organism: Amblyraja radiata; assembly: GCF_010909765.2. NCBI lineage: Eukaryota > Metazoa > Chordata > Chondrichthyes > Rajiformes > Rajidae > Amblyraja > Amblyraja radiata. The sequence goes on from NC_045994.1 coordinate 18,151,299, forward strand.
TTGAACTAGTGCTCTCGGCACAAACTTGTCATGTGGCACATCAGTGCCGATAAGCCCAGTAACAACTGTATAAAGAAGCACTTTTGATCGTTCGTTTAAATTTTGTCTTGTTAATCAACAATAAAATTGAGAAAATGATACAATTCCTTGTAAAAGAAAATCCATGCATACCGATAGTTAGTGAGGAAGATTAGTGCAAATGTAGAAGGGCTGGTGCATTCTACACACAATGAGAAATCACACTCACTCTAGAACAACGAGAAGTAAGATAAGAATTTCTAAACAAAGCTTGACATATTGGTACAATGTACAGAATGCTCAGCATTCATTATGCACGACAGAGTACCAATTTTCAGTCTACAAATTACATTTATACAGATGCCAACAGCAAACGCACCTCTGGACTGAGTTTTTGCACAAGTCACATGGCTCTCCTCACTAACTTGTGCAGTGGAACTGTGAAGGTGCAATTCATTGAGCTACAGCTGTGCGTGTGTGAGCAAGACTGACACTGCTGGGGATGGCGGTACACTTACAATCAGTGCTGGCATCTTCAGGTACTAGTGCAGGTAAAATTAGGAACAAAGAACTGAAGATGCTGATTTATACCAAAGATAGACACAAAGTGTGGAGTAACTGAGCGGGTCAGGTAGCATCTCTGGAGAAAAAGGATAGATGGTGTTTCAGGTCGGGACCATTCTTTGATTGAAGAAACACTTTGCAGGTAAAATTAATTTGTGTGGTGATCGGATAAGGCAGGTGGGTGGATAAAACAAGGGGAAGACAGATTGGGAGAGTTAGGAGAGGTGTTGGAAAGTGAACAAGCTCTACAAATAAGGTGTAACTCACTAACATTGGTGTGTATTCTCTAATTGCGAAAAGTTATTGTAAACAGGGTGCGGGGACGATCACTAAAACACCAGGCAGGCTTCGCTACAGCTACAGTTTCACTGCAGCCACAACTCCACGTACATCTATGACCACCTCTCGGAGGCAGCATTTCTCCCAGTGAGTTTGGCCTTGTATGTGCAGCCCTCGCCCAATACAGACAAGCCTCACATCCAGCACCAGATACAACACTTCAGAGACACGAGGGTATGAAATGACACTGGTACCATTCCTATGGAGATCCAACTAAGGTTACAGAGTTATAGTCAAGACACTTTGTTCAGCTGCCTTCCTTGACTGACTTATAGTTCAGTAAAGTGATTTCCTGATACAGGCTGAAGTGTGAATCACGAATTCATAGCTGTAACAGATGTTTGCTGGTTGCTATGAGCAGATGGTGTCAGAGACACCTATTTGTACTTGTGCAAGTCGAAGTGTTCATTATTGAACTGTTGCCATTGGCAACACGAGGGTAAAAGTGGCCTGCCACTAAGTAAAATTACTGCCCCGTCTTCGGTGTGAGAAAGGGCAAGGTGTCTTCAAAACTACACCAAACCTTTGTACCAAATTATTTTCATTTTTGAACTTAGAGCTTATTTTGCCTTACTATTGCAGTTAATGGCCAGAAACTGCACTAGAACTGCAATGGACAGGAGCGCAAAAAGATAAAAACACACAATTTCAGTAATGCACGAACAGGTCGTTGTCAGATGGCCTTTCACCGGCCCCACTGAGTAGTAAGCAAAGGATTAGATTTCTTATTGCAGGTACTGGTACATGTGTGTGAATGAGGAACTGAACATGTAGAAAACGCATCATTCCCAAACAATTACGGGTTGGGGCAAATATTTCATAGTACACGTGGGCCAGGTAAGACAATCCAAATATATAACAATAACAAATAAGTAAATTAAAACAAGCTATGAAAAGTGCTAAAGAAAAACAAGAATGCCTCAAGTTTAAGACAAATGGAAGTGCTTGATGTTTACACTATTGAAGGAACCAATCTGTGGCCACCATCAGGTGCATGTGCTGGCCTACATTAACTCACTGAATGAGAGCATGATGGACGGTTCTAACAGGCTGCTATTACCTCTCCAGCACGGTGGCAGGGATGGAAACAGGTCAAGGCTGATGGTATTTGAAAGAAATGTCAGCACAAGGCTGATGATTCAAGACTGCTTATCAGAAACTTTAAAAAAGCAAGCAGGGACCAACATCCTTTGCTGTTTATACTCCACACCCTTAAGATTATTTCACGATATAGAAAGACAAGTGACTCCAGTGAAATTCAACATGAGCTACTTAGACCATGGCTTCCTACAACAATACTGGAGGACAAAACAGACCTCAAACTGTCACACTTATCAGATGACAAAACAAAACATTGTGTCTGAGAATCGACTTCAAATTAAATGTATAAGATTTATAGTGACCATAGAATTTAACTGCAGCATTATTTTCAAGACCCATGCTTTGGACTTGAATCTATTTTATAACACATGTGACCCATGAAAAGTTCGAATGCAAAATGCTGCAGGTGCTGGGAATATTCCAGGGTTCATGGCAGAATGAGCCGAGAGACATTGTTTACGTCACCAAAGATGCCACCAGACCTGCTGCGTATTCCCAGCAACACCAGCATTTTGCTTTTGGGCAAGAATGCTCAGTGAATTCAAACAAATTACCTGAAAAGTGCAATCAAAATTGACGGCTAAATATCCAGTTCCAATATTTAGAATAATCCTCAGGGGCTAGCTGAAGCAGGTATGAAGGCGTGGAGTGCATCCAGTACCAAATGATTGGGCAATATGGTGCCAGGAAGGTGGAATATCTAATGAAAACAATCAAATTGAAGTTTACCCATTACTGATATATAGCAATTAAGACATATACTAGTGGACGCATGTTTGCTCTAGGGAGTAATGTTCAATTTGTGAAAATCACAAAGGAAGCCCTCAGACCACAAACTTGAAAATACGATCATACATAAACAACAGACTGCATTATTACTCAGTGCCCTTGGGCAAAATATGTTTGCAGGCTATTGGATTGTTCTCTTCCTGATCCAAGGATTGTAAGTGAATCAAAATATAGTGCTGGTGGAGAGGGAGATGCTACAGTTTGAGAGGCAGGGATGAGTACTTATAAAAGCTGGACCAGCAAACAACAATGTGCCTTCAGAGTAAAACACACCCCTATCCCTCTCCAAACCTCCCTTACTTTCCTAAAGTGATCGGCAGGTCCTTCAGGGCAAATCTGAAGTACCAGGAAGCAATAAGCATGATGAATAAGAGAGAAAAAGACATGTTGTGCTACAGAACACTAAGTCCAACCACAGAGTAGTAACTCATCATATGAAAGTACTATCCGATGGGACTGGATTCCTTTATAGGCTGGCAAGAGTTTTGTGAGGGATTGGGAGCAGTTTCATTCGCCTGATGCCCGTGCTGAAGTATCCTTCGTCACTGCCGCTGCTCTTCACGCTGATCTGCTCGTCAGAGTCACTCACACCACTATTGCTCCAATCCAGTTCTCTCGCCATACCCTCAGTGCTTTCCACATCCACATCAATGTCTTCTGCAGGAGAAAACAAAAGATCACCAGAAGTAGTGAGAGCTTTGCACTTTGTTAATCATTTTATATTCCCATTCCATCTATTTAACTGCAAGTTTCTATTGTTGAAATAAACCGTTGTTGTTTTTTTTTTTAACTTTGTAGAACACCGCTACTTATTTTTACAATATCCTTTAATTTACAGGATATTTATGGTTTAACATGACAATGATCATCGAATGTATGCAGTGAAATGATCTGACCACACCCCCAGCCCCCAGACACAGTCCCATCTCAGTGTTATCATCATCATTCACCATAACCAAGTGGTACATTTCTTATATTACCAACATTCCCTAGATTCAGGAAATGTTTCATGAGATTAGAAAATAACAATGTAACTCCAATATTTAAAAGAGAGACCAAAAGTAGGATACTACAGCCCAATTAGCACAACCCAAAAACACAAATGGGCACAAGGCCATGTGACTATGATCATAACTGATCATCCAGATCCAGCATCCCATATTGCATTCCACATACCCTTACCGGCAAATGGGTGAATGTTGGTCGGTGCGCACTCGGTGGCTCGAAGGGCCTGTTCTCATACTGTATCTCTAAACTAAACACTGTACCAACAAACTCATTGGAAGAAGCACGTGATCTTGCAGTGAATGTTTGCTCTGGCTTTAGATATTACCTTGATCAGAGTCTGATCTCTCGGAAGAAACCGTTGATCCTATGCTATCCGTTCGCATCCTCTCAATGTTAAGCAGTTCCAGCTGCCGTTTTAGGTGACGCTGCTCTCGCTGTAGCTGATCTATCTGATGAAGAGCCCTCCTGTCACCTTCTTCAAGTGTCTAGAAGGAAACACAAATAACTGAAGAGCAAAAGAAAAAAACCCACACGTCCTGGGAATCAGAAATAAAAAGCCAAATACTGGAAATAGCTAATCAGGGAAGAGAGAAACAGAGGACATTCCAGGTTGGTGAGTTTTGTCAGAACAAGGAATCGTTAGACATTGAGCATCATTTAGTTTGAAAGAGAAAGGGTGGCAAGAACAAAATTAAATTTTGTTATAGGTTGGAGACAAAGTGAACCAAGCGATGGCTGGTGATGCAAGCCGAGTGAAGATAGTGAAGCATAGATAAGTCATCTATTTGGAAACTAAAATATTTCTTACATTCGCTGACAAGTCAGGTGTCTGTTAAAAGAACATGAAATTAAGACATGCTCAGATAAATATCCCAACTTCAAGTGTTACAAGGATCCACTCATGTCAGCTAGTGGTACCTTAAGGTGCACTTTCACTCCATTGGTGGTGAAATACAGGATTTCTACTTGATCTTCACAAATCAAAATTTAAATGATGGTGGCAAGGCAAAGACTTTGAGATATCTCTCGTCAATATTCACTGCAAACATGTACTGGAGAAGCACTGAAAAAGTGCCGTGATATGGTCCACAATTCAATAAGAGCTGGAGGAAGTATACCATGCAATAAATGCCTTTGGAACCAATTTATCCTTGAGGATAAAGGATATGTAAAAGTCCAAGAAACTTTGACTTTAGTTGCTAAAAACATATCTGATTGCAATGAAGTTTTATGAGATGTTACATTTAACACCCTAAAGGCCAATGGTGAATTAGCCAAGTTTTTCTGCAGAGCTAATGAGGGCACAGAGTTTCTGCCTCCTGCTTACCTTGATATGTAACTTGGCCTTCATAAGTAAACTGAGTGTGGTATGCCTTGTACTCTCTGCTCCCACTGGTACCAATTCTTTCAAACGTCCCAAGCAAAGTCGCAGATGGGCTCGCCTGGTTAACAAAAAAGACACTCATTTAAATTTACAACACAGCAACCGATAGGAAAAGAAAACTCCAAAATACTGCACCTTTTAGATTGCTGATCAGGTAAAACTGCGACTCCATTCAACTTCACTTTAAACCTCTCCATCTTTAATCAGTTGAATTTCTTAAACTGGCTGATCATATTTCATGTATATATTTTTTAGGTTTATTATCATGTGTACTGAGGTAGAGTGCAAAGTTTTGTTTTACATGCTATCCAAAAAGATCAGATATACTACACATAAATACAATCAACTCAAACTAAAGTACAATAGATAGAGCAAAGGGGAAGATACAGAGCGCAGAATATCGTTCTCAACGTCATAGTGTAGCAGCTCCAGAGACAAAGTCCAACGTCCTCAATGGGGTAGAGGCGAGTTGCACGGTAGCCTAGCTTTTGGTGGTGCCAGTCTTGAGGTGCTTTGGCGTTACGAGGAAAGGAACATGTGGATATAAAACAGGAAGTTCCTTCATCAACTAGGGAATGTCAATATGTGAGATTGGCAAACAAAACACAAAGGGCAGAGCTGCCATCAAGTCAACGCTGTATTGGTAAATGGCTGCACAATATAACCAAGGATCCAAGGGTTCAGAACTGTGTGTTACTTCCAAACTCAATGTGTCAAAGTTGAGCAATGGCGACCTGTTCGCTCAGGAGGAACATTGTGAATGAAATAATAAATTCATGCAGACTCTGTAGATGGGGATATGGAGGCTTACATCAGCACTGCGGTGTCAGGTTGTTTCTCAGGTTCAAAGGGCCTACTGCTGCTCCTACCCCATACATGAATCTGCCCAGATGGGGAGCGACCCATAAAAGCAGGAAGGAACTGCAGAACTAGACCTTGAAGGGCTGAATTGGGTGTAAATATAGAACATAGAACAGCAGAGGAACAGGCCCTTTGGCCCACAATGTTTGTGTTAAACATGATGCCTAGTTGAACTGATCTCATCTGCTTGCACATGATCATACCACTCTATTCCATGTGCAAATAAAACCAGCCTTGCTAATCATGCTTTATGCCTCAGAATCTGCATACAAGGCATGAATTTATAAGTTGTAGGAAGAAGGCCAGGATAACATGACATATTATTTCACACAACCCCCGTGGACCACATGACACGTGCTCATTTTACTCCAGGCTCACCGTGTTACAGCTTATGGAACTCAAGCTAACAGAGTTAATTTGTGGAAATATCAGTCATGCAGCTGGTGCATTTGTTGACAAGTCAAAGGACAGGTAGGTACAGATCAAGTTGGATCGAATCACTTTGTTCCAAAACCCATTGCTAGGCTCCAGAAGCCTAATCATCTGGCCAAATACACCATATAAAATGATATCTTGAATTTATGCTACCATTTCAATATTGCTATCTTTAAAGTAATAGAATCTTTTTTCTGAACATTAGAGTTTCAGATTGAATCAAAAACATGGCAATTGCCAGAAAGTAAAGGCTGTGTAAACAGTATTGTGTAAATTACAATTTCTCAATGCTTTAAGTATTAGGCTCAACATCATCCCAACCACCAACAGGGTTGGCCATTTCGGCTGTGAAAGCTGCCTATGCACAAAAACACTTCAGGCTCTTCAACAAGAGGGCCAGTCAACTCAAGCCAATCTGCTATCTGAAGAAGAGTCCCAACCCTAAACGCCGTCTGTCCATTCCCACCACAGATGCTGCCTCACCAGCGAGATCAACCAGCACTATTTCGATCAAGATTCTAGCATCTCCAAACCCAGTCTTAATTTTTTTCCTACAAATTGTGGGCTACAATAACCATTTTTAGCACCTAATGGCAACACAAAGGTCCTGCCACCACAAACCGGGCAAGTCAGCTCCAGCTGGAAGGGCCAGCACTTCATCTCCTTCACCAACTGCTTCCCACATACCAAGTAACTCAATTAGTGGAATAATTCAGCCCATTGCATGCGTGCTGGGTCTTTGGTATTTAACAAATTCCTACACATTTCTTACAGTTAAGTATTCAGATTGTTTTTGAATATTATAGAATCTGCTCAAATCATCCTAATGCAGAACATTCTAGATAGCAAGTGTTCATCACTATTCAGATTAGCCTATAGTTATACCCACCAAGGTTCATTGAAATTCTTTCTTCCCATGAAGTTCAGCAGAAACAGAATACAGACAGCAATAAGAAATACGATTAGTGCAAAACAGCAGAGTGATGCAAAAATTGTTGCCGACCTAAAGGAGTGCAAAAATACTAACAATAATGGAATGAGGTAGAGCACAAGCATGTGGAAGGGGGCACGAGAGAGTCTAATAGCATTGGGGAAAAAGCTGTTCTTATGTCTGAACATTCAGGCTTTCAAGCTCCTGTATTTTCTCCCAAAAGGTAGAAGAGAGTAAAGAGAATGGCCATGGTGACAGGTGCCCTTCATGGGCCACCCAGCCATACTGATGAAATGCACAGTGAAGATAGACTGGATGGATGGAAGGAAGTGACAAGCTTTGGATGCTCTGGGCTGAGGCAGCCCTTAACATTAAACGGTACATTAATATTCTTACCCGATGTCTCTGGTTCTTTTGCAAATATAGCCTTTTGTGAGATGAGTACATTAAAGATACGGGCAAGGGCAGGCATATTTACTGAAATGGGGGGGGAGGGAAGAAAGGAGTAAAAAACGGATTCAGTCATGACTTGGTCTCATTTGCAGAGATTTACTGAACAAAATGAAGAGCTGGACATGTCAATGTTATGAGGATGGGGAATTCTTGTGAGCTCAAGGGGGAAAATAAAACAAAACTGTTAGGTCATTCATTCCTATTGACAGCGTGCGAACATCACGATCTGTGTCAACAACAATCAACTGCACATCCAATACAGTGTAGGAAGGAACTGCAAATGCTGGTTTACAACAAAGACAGACACAGACACACGGTGTGGAGTTTGTATGTTCTTCCTGTGACCATGTGGGTTGGTAGGCCTCTGTAAAATCGCCCATAATGGATGGAAAAGTGGGGAAACATAGAACAAGTGTGAACAGGTAATTGATGCTTAGGGTGTAACCATGCTGTATCTCTAAAACAAAGTAAAAACATTGTACAATAGTAATTTCGGACAGGCAGGCTCCTCAATTGGACTAAAAGAAAACTTGGCTGTGTGATGTATCAAATTCCTCAGTTATAAATATTCTTAAGATCCTGTTTTGCAACATTCTATCTGATGCTGGCATGAAACAAAACATTATTGAGGGTGTGTTCAGCAACTAGAAATGTCTACAATATCACAAGGAAAGTGACGTAAACAATTCCCGCGGCCTTCTGCAGTTATAAAATTTCTTAAATCTGCCATAACCTGAATAAGTAGGAAGGAACTGCAGATGCTGGCTTACACTGAAGATAGACACAAAATGCTGGAGTAACTCAGTGGAATAGGCAGCATCTCTGGAAAAAAGGAATAGGTGATGTTTCGGTTCGAGAACCTTCTACCTGAATACCCAATTGTTCTAATTTTGTTTTCATTTAACATATTTCTTCTTGTCTTCGTAGCTGATCAATTTTAGATTAGTCACATGGTTAAAAAAACCTCTTACAAGCAAGGAACTGGGCGTGTATTAGATTTGTGAACATGGGGCAGTATATCAGTAATCTCACAGAAAAGGGTCTTCTGGGAAAGAGTGATCATAATACAATACAATAAAACTTTATTCATCCCAGGAGGGTTATCCCAGAAGGTTATTTCACTGCACATCTTGTATGTGTATGTGACAAATAGACTTGGCTTGAGGAGGGAAATTGGTCTTATGAAGTATGTTGAGAACAAAAGTAAAGTTTTAAACAGTCTCAAATGAAGAAATTAGGTAAAAATGTTAAAATCAATTGGGAAATTAGTTTAAAAATGGGCGGACAGTGAAGACATTTTAGAATTGTGAAATATTCTATACAATCAGATATACTATTGTGATATAAAGACTTCACAGGAAATGTAATCCATCCAAGGCTTACAAAAGTTATTAAGGATGGCATTACATCAAAATAAAGACTTCATCGAGATGCAAGAACAATATTTTGACTGAGAACCAAAAATATTTCAAAAAACGGGAAAGGATGACTTAAAAAAGATAGAGGAAACGGGGCACGTGTAAACCAGCACATAAGATTCACATACTTTTAGAAAAAATATTATTGTGTTTTATGCAAGTGAGAGTTTCTTTGTACCCGAGGCAGGGTTATAAAAATAAATGACAAATATGTTCAGCTAATTTTATATAGAATACAAAAATCAGAAATTGTTAGAAACACTCAATTTTGTTAGAATTTATGAAGGGAGAAAAAAATGATCAACAAAGAGAAACATTAATGGTCTCTCTGCCCAAAAATGCTACCTAATCTGCTAAGTATTTTCCAGTATAATGTTTTTATTTACTATGTACACCAAAACATTTAATCAAAGAGAAAGAGGGCAAGTGACCTGAAAACCACAATAATACCAGGGGATAAAGTACTAGTCAAGCTATTGATAAATATCTGGCCAGAGAGTCTGTAACTAGGTTCTAAAATAGGGAGTGCAATTTATTGTCATTTTCTAAAATTTATTTTAAGATTGTGCAAAGCTTACAATAAACTGAACAGCAAAGATACCATTTTACTAGCCACATAGGACAAATAAAAGTTAACTGCAGATCAGTTTGACAGATGTATAGAAAATGTTGAAACCTATGAAGAGATAACAGAGCAGAAACCAGCACTATGTTGATCCTGCCCAAGCTATATGAACAGAAATAATGTTTAATAAACTTAGGGTTTTTAAATAAACGATGATGTAGTTAGCAGGGCAGATAAAAGGACAGTGTATTTGGTTTTCAAACAAACAAACAACTCCCTTCACCGACCCAACAATCAGACTGAAGAAGGGTCCCGGTCCGAAATATAATCTATCCATGCTCTCCAGAGATGCTGGACTGATTCCTGGGATGTCAGGACTGTCTTATGAAGAAAGACTGGATAGACTTGGTTTATACTCTCTAGAATTTAGGAGATTGAGAGGGGATCTTATAGAAACTTACAAAATTCTTAAGGGGTTGGACAGGCTAGATGCAGGAAGATTGCTCCCGATGTTGGGGAAGTCCAGGACAAGGGGTCACAGCTTAAGGATAAGGGGGAAATCCTTTAAAACCGAGATGAGAAGAACTTTTTTCACACAGAGAGTGGTGAATCTCTGGAACTCCCTGCCACAGAGGGTAGTCGAGGCCAGTTCATTGGCTATATTTAAGAGGGAGTTAGATGTGGCCCTTGTGGCTAAGGGGATCAGAGGGTATGGAGAGAAGGCAGGTACGGGATACTGAGTTGGATGATCAGCCATGATCATATTGAATGGCGGTGCAGGCTCGAAGGGCCGAATGGCCTACTCCTGCACCTAATTTCTATGTTTCTATGTTTCTATGCTGTCCGACTTGCTTTGTGTAAACCAGCATTTGCAATTCCCCGTTTTTATCACCAGTACAGAATTGTCACAAGGTTTGCAGCAATTCCAAACCCCCTTGAAAGGGCTGTTAAAGCTACTTGTTCCTGCAATGCTGATAGCCCACAGTGAAATAATTTTAAAAATGGTTACAACAGAAAATAAAAATGCCTCCACAACAATGCCCTAGATCCTGATTGTTTTCTAGCAAACACAACTCTGACCCAATGGATGCACGAGACAACATTCTCCTGTCCACAACATCTGAATAGCTCAATGTTCCAAAGCGGGCAAAATATCATAGGATCAGTCCTCCAGATAACATCCGTCATTTATCTGCTCTACGTCTGAGTTTATGAACGATTCCAATTATGTCAGATTGTGTTTAGCAATGCCTGCCTCTAACATTTACAACTAAACCGAGCAGCTGTGTTTATTCAAGACTTGTTGAAGATTTTCATAATCATTACAAATGTTCTTTTGGATTCTAGTTTCAAGCAGCACCGCCCATTTACTTGCAAAACTTAGACATTTAAAGCCTTGAATGAGTCTGAGTGACCCATAGGTGCCCGTTTTCACCTTCCCGCTACAATTCACACAAGGCTCAAATGTTTCTCCATAAAAACCGTTTTTTAGCCAAGCACAGAATTAGAATGGCTTTGAAAACTGTGGGAACAAATGGCATTGGCAGCACCAGCCAAATATTAGCATCCATTCAAGCACGATTAGATATGTGCAGAGGGCAAACACCATTATATATCATAAAATAATAAAACATTTATTACTGCTCTTTAAAAATAATAAAAGATCTAAACAGATAAGATGGGATGATGGGAAACAAGTGACACGTGCAACATTTGAGGTGGCTCCAAAGAACACACAAATGGAAATTTGTCAGTGCAGCAGACACTGGACTGCGCTAACTCCAGATGAAAGCTTTCAGTATTCAAATTGTCTTTAGCCGGCAGATAGCACTTTCCTGGGCTTAAAAGACTGTACCTCGTTGTCACCTTCCCCTCAGCTAACAATGATCCATTCTACATTTCCTATATCATCGTCTGCTTTGATCTGTCGTTTTCACACCTTACCTTTCCACATATTTCTAGTTTCCCTCTCCCTGACTCAGTCTGAAGAAGGGTCTGAGTTACACAAAATGCTGGAGTAACTCAGCGGGACAGGCAGCATCTCTGGAGAGAAGGAATGGGTGACGTTTCAGGTCAGGGGAGTGGGCGGGAGATAGAATGTAGTCGTAGACAGTAAGACTAATGGGAGAACTAGGAAGGGGGAGGGGGATGGAGAGAGAGGGAAAGCAATGATAAATCGGCTTAGTAATAAGCACGAGTGGATGATTGTGGAGGATTGCTCTTGTGATTGGAAGCCTATGACCAGCAGAGTATCATAGGGTAGAAACAACAAACTGTAGATGCTGGTTTACAAAAGAAGACAGAGTACTGGAGTAACTCAGCTGGTCTGCGACACAATAGACAATAGGTGCAGGAGTAGGCCATTCGGCCCTTTGAGCCAGCACCGCCATTCAATGTGATCATGGCTGATCATCCACCATTAGTATCCCGTTCCTGCCTTATCCCCATATCCCCTGACTCCGCTATCCTTAAGAGTTCAATCTAACATGGATAGGTGAACTTTTGGGTTGGGACCGTTCTTCAAAGTACCACGGGGATTGGTGTGGCGACTATTGTTCTTTGCCAATACAGTAATGATTTAGATGTGGAAATGGAAGTTTTGAATCATAAGTACTTTTCTTTTCTTCTTTTCTTCGGTATTCACCAAGGAGAAGGATATTGAATTATGTGAGGTAAGGGAAACAAGTAGAGTAGCTATGGAAACTATGAGATTCAAAGAAGAGGAAGTACTGACACTTTTCAAAAATATAAAAGTGCATAAGTCTCCAGGTCCTGACAGGATATTCCCTAGGACATTGAGGGAAGTTAGTGTAGAAATAGCAGGGGCTATAATAGAAATATTTCAAATGTCATTAGAAACGGGAATGGTGCCGGAGGATTGGCGTACTGGGCATGTTGTTCCATTGTTTAAAAAGGGTTCTAAGAGTAAACCTAGCAATTATAGACCTGTTAGTTTGACGTCAGTGGTGGGCAAATTAATGGAAAGGATACTTAGAGATAATATATATAAGCATCTGGATAAACAGGGTCTGATTAGGAACAGTCAACATGGATTTGTGCCTGGAAGGTCATGTTTGACTAATCTTCTTGAATTTTTTGAAGTGGTTACTAGGGAAATTGATGAGGGTAAAGAGGGATGTTGTCTATATGGACTTCAGTAAGGCCTTTGACAAGGTTCCACATGGAAGGTTGATTTAGAAGGTTCAATTGTTGGGTATTAATGGTGGAGTAGCAAGATGGATTCAACAGTGGCTGAATGGGAGATGCCAGAGAGTAATGGTGGATGGCTGTTTGTCAGGCTGGAGGCCGGTGACTAGTGGGGTGCCTCAGGGATCTGTGTTGGGTCCACTGTTGTTTGTCATATACATCAATGATCTGGATGATGGTGTGGTAAATTGGATTAGTAAGTATGCAGATGATACTAAGATAGGTCGTGTTGTGGATAATGAAGCAGATTTTTAAAGTCTACAGAGAGATTTAGGCCATTTGGAAGAGTGGGCTGAAAGATGGCAGATGGAGTTTAATGCTGATAAGTGTGAGGTGCTACATCTTGGCAGGACAAATCAAAATAGGACGTACATGGTAAATGGTAGCGAATTGAGGAATGTAGTTAACAGAGGGATCTAGGAATAACTGTGCATAGTTCCCTGAAGATGGAATCTCATGTAGATAGGGTGGTAAAGAAAGCTTTTGGTGTGCTGGCCTTTATAAATCAGAACATTGAGTATAGAAGTTGGGATGTAATGTTAAAATTGTACAAGGCATTGGTGAGGCCAATTCTGGAGTATGGTGTACAATTTTGGTCGCCAAATTATAGGAAAGATGTCAACAAAATAGAGAGTACAGAGGAGATTTACTAGAATGTTGCCTGGGTTTCAGCAACTAAGTTACAGAGAAAGGTTGAACAAGTTAGGTCTTTATTCTTTGGAGCGCAGAAGGTTAAGTGGGGACTTGATAGAGGTCTTTAAAATGATGAGAGGGATAGACAGAGTTGACGTGGATAAGCTTTTTCCATTGAGAGTAGGGAAGATTCAAACAAGAGGACATGATTGGAGAATTAAGGGACAGAAATTTAGGGGTAACATGAGGGGGAACTTCTTTACTCAGAGAGTGGTAGCTGTGTGGAATGAGCTTCCAGTGGAAGTGGTGGAGGCAGGTACGATTTTATCATTTAAAAATAAATTGGATAGGTATATGGACGGGAAAGGAATGGAGGGTTATGGTCTGAGTGCAGGTAGATGGGACTAGGGGACGGAGTTGGGACTCCGTAGATGGGACTTCGGCACGGACTAGAAGGGCTGAGATGGCTTGTTTCCATGCTGTAATTGTTATATGGTTATATGGTTTAGAGATGCCATAAAAATCAGTCGTGCTGATGATTGTGCAGAGGGTAATCTAAGGCAACAGAATGATATTAATCAACTGGTAAATTGACCAATCCTTGACAGATGGAATTTAACCTTGATATGTGCAAGATTATGTATTTTAAGCAGCCTAATAAGAGTAGGACATATATTGTGAATGGTAGAGGCAAGGGAGTGTTGAGGTATAAAAGGAACGGTGCGGTAGAAGTCCAAAGATACCCAGTACAGGTACATTGGACGAAGAAGGCCATGGGATGCTTGCTTTCATTGTGGTACAATCTTGTAAAACATTGGTTAGGCCACAGCTGGAATAGTGTGTTCAGTTCTGGTCACCGCCATAGGAAGGATGTGACTGTACTGGAGAAGGTTCAGAGGAGATTCCTAGGATGGAATGTTTCAGTTATAAGAGCTGAGCTGAGGAGATTGAGGGAGAGAACCATATAGAGGTATACAAAATTATAGGGCATTGATAGGGCCAAAAGTGAGAACATTCCATGGCAGAATTGTCTAAGACCAGAGGTTTAAGGTCCAAGTGTTACAGGAAATTTGAGGAAGGATTTTCCATCTAGAGCAGTTGCATTTGGAGAGCATTGGTTGGGGTGGTGGTGAAGGCAGGTATTCTAACATTTAACATAGAAAATAGGTACAGGAGTAGGCCATTCGGCCCTTCGAGCCTGCACCACCATTCAATATGATCATGGCTAATCATCCAACTCAATATCCTGTACCTGCTTTCTCTCCATACCCCCTGATCCCTTTAGCCACAAGGGCCAAATCTAACTCCCTCTTAAATATAGCCAATGAACTGGCCTCAACTACATTCTGTGGCAGAGAATTCCAGAGATTCACCACTCTCTGTGTAAAAAATGCTTTTCTCATCTCAGTCCTAAAAGATTTCCCCTTTATCCTTAAACTGTGACCCCTTGTTCTGGACTTCCCCAACATCGGGAACAATCTTCCTGCATCTAGCCTGTCCAACCCCTTAAGAATTTTGTAAGTTTCTATAAGATCCCCCCTCAATCTTCTACATTCTAGCGAGTACAAGCCGAGTCTATCCAGTCTTTCTTCATATGAAAGTCCTGACATCCCAGGAATCAGTCTGGTGAACCTTCTCTGTACTCCCTCTATGGCAAGAATGTCCATCCTCAGATTAGGAGACCAAAACTGCACGCAATACTCCAGGTGTGGTCTCACCAAGACCCTGTACAACTGCAGTAGTACATCCCTGCTCCTATTTAAGAAGCATTAAGACCAAAACTTGACTGCAAGTAGACAACAAACCAAGTCCTAGTAAGTGGGATTAGTATAGATAGGTACTTGATAGCAGGCATGTTCATGGAGGGCTGAAGGACCCTTGGCCTGCTATATGAATTTTGATTCTACATTACAGAATACTAAACCATACGGTCACAAGAACATTTAAGTTATCACATCATACATCATACACACACATTTTATAGTTTCAGCCTACCTGTTTTTTTCCATTTCATTATGCGTTGACCTGAAAAAAATTAAGCATGGATTAGAATTCATTCAATTTAAAGGAAAAAAATGGCAAATTTGCAACCAAATATCATCAAATTGGAAATAAGGACGCACAATCTGATTATATTGTACCGCCGAGGATCGTAAGTGCCTTGGACCAAGCCATTTTGATTGAGAACCTACCAACAAAAGTGTTTTGCATTTTGTCAAAAGATTTCCCTTCAGCTGGTAATCTACAAGCTTCAAGCCATTCTGGCAGAAAATGATTACCAATACCGCAAAAAACACAAAATACTGTCACATAACTGGTAAACAATTCACCATTCAGCTCTAGCAATATAATGCCAACCCCTCTGCCCACAAACAAACTTTTTTTTCCAAACCTTATTTCTCCCTCAGTCAAATAAATGCCACAGCTTTGTTGGAAAGGGACAGTTTTACTGAAATCCACCAAATAACAGGCATTCCGATTTGCACAAGAGCAGCAGCAAAATTTAAATATCAACCAAGTGCATTGGGACCCAACCCAGCGAGCGGAGTGCCCACATGGCTGGCAGAACACTGCTTCCAAACAATTTTCAATGTACAAATACCACCTTTAAAACCCACCAACTTTGTGCCATTTTGCTGATAAAGAAAAGGTTCTCTACAAGGCGCTAATGGCAGTTCGTTTTGCAGAATATGGGGCATTTGGTGGAACAAAGAGGAAAATAAAAATGAGTCACAAGAGCCTACAGCATGCCACCTGCTATCAACGGTACTCAAAAATCAAGGGCTCGTTTGTTGAACTGTGGCACGGTGTCTCAAATTTGGCAAGAAACAGTTGACTCAAGTCTCCAAGAAAATAACCGTGCTCTTTCCTTTAAGGCCAAGTTCATTTTCAAATTTGAGCTCTGCATACATATCCAAAGATAACAAAATCTGCTACTCAACTTGATACTGCTCTGTCACTCTGAAATTTAAACCTGGCAAAAGCAAGTTGGTTTATGATTTTATCCCTCCATTCACAACAAAGGTCAGTAAACAACTAATCAGATGAGTATACTCAGAAACAAACTCCCCAAAACACTTTTAAGAACAATTCCAGTCACATTAGTTATCCCTTATTTAATAATGTTAGCAAATGTTAATTTGTTTTCATTGAGACTAGGTTTCCACAGGTCAAAAATTGACCCACAATGCAACAGGTACTTGGACCGTTTCCAGACCAAATACCACATTAATTTTATCTTCAATAAAACACACACGCACTCAAAGAAAAATTTAATGGTCAATTTAGTTTAAATAGTGAAAAAAATAAAATGAACAAATACTTGCAACATGATTCTTAACAAACAAGCTTGTTAAGGTTCAGTGCAAGCCATGTACACACTGTTTCCATAACCCTGTTTACAAACAGACAAACTTCAATAATCACTGAGAAAGCAGATTTCACTGCTGATTAATCAAACTCGCTCCACCAGCGTCACCCTTCGTCCCAGGACTGGAACTGGGTGGAGAAATAAACCACAGAATTAATACAGGAAGAGCCGGACTAGTTTAAAAATACAGCATACAAATTGGCTAAATCCAAGAGTAATCCTTATTGCATACAGAACGATTAATATTATCGATTCTGCAAACGTGCAAGAAACAAAGTGATCTATGCACCTTTGAGAAAATAGCCTTAATCCCCAGATATATGGGGGCAAGCTGTGGAATCATACACAGGGAGAACAGGTAGGGGATTTTGGAATCTAGCCACGAGCCTGCCAGCCAACCACATCCAGTCTTTACCTGCTCCCTGCATTCTTCTTGCTTTTGCTTTTTCTTTTGCTGCCAGAGTCCTCGCTTCTGTCAGGCAGGAGTGCTGCATAACCATGCTCAGCCTCTGTACAGGGCAAGAGAACAACTCAGGCAGAGTGACCGCACACTACCCTCACCCACTCCTTCTCTCTACACACCTCTAGTCCCAGCTCTCCATTACACCAATGTATCTTATCCCTCCCCACAGCTGACATTTCCCCATCCCCATTGACAGCGCTCGCCCTCAACTCCCTCTTGCTCAGAAAAAAAGTTACATTTGCTATAGATAGCCACAAAGATTCACCAGTTTGGCTCCTAGGCTGACAGGTGTGTCATACTTCGAGACACTAGAGCACAGATGCCGAGCCTCCACAGGTGAAGAGGTTTCCTCATTGAAACACATGACATTCCTAAAATGCCCAAGGTGTAAATACAGGAATTATGTCCTTTGGTCCAGAAGTAGAGCTAGGGGTCATGGAGTCAAAATAGAGGTTGACTATTTTGGACTGATATGTGTAGAATTTTCTTTACTCAAAAAGGATGATAAATCTTTGGCTTAGTCTATCTAGGGGTCTCTAAAGGCTGTACAATGTTTTCAAAATAGAGATCAATAGACTGTTAGACTATGTTAGAATTAAAGGATATGGAGACAGCATAGGAAACCTGTAATTGATAGATTGGGCTAGGGTGGAGGGTTGGCAAACTGGCCTATTCCTGTTTATATTCTTATTATCTCCCTCCACACACTACTTCCAACTCCACAACTGGACATTTCTACACTCCTCTCCATTCCACTCACTTTTGATCAGCACACTCCCCACGCCTTCCTCCCCAATTACACCCCACTCTCAACCATTCCCCCAACTCTTGCCCACCCCATTCTTGCCCCTTTCCCCTCCTCCCCATCCCTAATTGCACCCAACTCTGCCATTCACCAACTCTTACCCCTTCCATTATTTGCCCCCTCTCCGCACCCCAATGTCTCCACTTTCAATCAACCCCCCCCCCAAACTCTAACCTGATCCATTACCCACCCCATTCTCTCAACTGCCTCCTCCTCATGCGTTCCTGACTCTCGATCACCCCCACCCTTCGGTGTAGTTGCCTACTGCCCCACTCACCCCCTGCCCCCCTCACTCACCCCCTGCCCCCCTCGCCCATCACTCACCCCCTGCCCCCCTCGTCCCTCACGCACCCACTGCCCCCCCCCGGTGCCCGGACGCCGGGTTTGTTTACCTCGCTCCCGCCGCTCCAAGTAGTGCGCGGCCTCGATCAGCCGCTCGATGTTGATGAGCTGCACGGCGGTCATGGTGCGCGGCAGTCGGTGCGACTGTTGCCCGTGTTTATCCTCCTCTACCCCGGTGCCGCGTCCACTAATATCTACCCCGGTGCCCCGTCCACCAGTGTCTACCCCGGTGCCGCGTCCACTAATATCTACCCCGGTGCCGCGTCCACCAGCGTCTACCCCCAGACAACTAATGTCTACCCCGGTGCCCGGGACGACTGAAGGTACACAGTTCCTTCTTAAACACGACTGAAGGAGTCGCGGCCGCGCGCCCAGACCGGCCCCCGCCCCGCCCCCACCCGCTGGCCATTGGCTGTGCCCGGTCCTGGGCCCGCCCTCACCCACTGTCCATTGGTTAAGCCACGCCCCTGTCCCGCTGCCCGTCACTAGTCACGTGGCACCGCCCGCGCGAGACCTTTTCAAAACAAGAGGACTGGTCCCGCCCCCTGCTGTGATTGGCCGTTCCCGCTGCCGATTGGCCGGCCCGACTGTCCGTCAAAGCGGACCACGTGCTGCGGCCGTTGGCCATGACGTAATGTTGCTCGCTGTCAGAGCGAGTAATGTGTGACATGCGCAGTGAATCGCACCACCCCACACAGAGACTGTGCAGGAGGAGGCCATTCAGCCCTTCCAGCCAGCACCACCAATGGCTGATTATCCACAATCAGTACCCCGTCCCTGCTTTTCCCCCCATATCCCTTGATTCCGATAGCCCTAAGAGCTAAATCTAAATCTCTTGAAAGCATTCAGTGAATTGGCCTCCACTGCCTTCTGTGGCAGAGAATTCCAGATTCACAACTCTGAGTGGAAAAGTTTTTCCTCAACTTCGTCCTAAATGGCCGACCCTTATTCTTAAACTGTGACCCCTGGTTCTGGACTTCCCCAACATAGGGAACATTTTCCCTGCATCTAGCCTTTCCAATCCTCTAAGAATGTTATATGTCAAAATAAAGGGCTGCCTGCTGCTTCAGGCAGGAATAAAGAACTTCTCATTGAGGATGGCCATATTTCAGAATTCTACCCCAGAGAGATCATAGAATATGTTCAAGGCAAAGATCGAAAGATTTTAAATTCTAAGTATCAAACTATGGCCAAATACAGGCAGGCGAGACTAGTGTAGATGTGGCATCTTGGTCAGTGTAGCCAAGTTAGGACACAGGACCTGTTGTTGTGTGGTATCACTACGGATATAAGTCCAGAAGGAAGAGAGTGGGGAAATAGTGTTGAGTGCATGATTGGATCAGCAAGATCCAAACCGACCAATGGAACAGCAGGCTTGAAGGATTGGTTGGCCTACTGCTGCTTCTTGCGAAAATGGTTACGGCAAAGGAGGCATGTCCATCTAGTATATACTCCTCTGCAGCTGGTCACACTCCCTTATCCTCTTTCTGCAGCTCTACTAATTACTTGTCAGCTCCCTTTGGAATACTACAATCTACCTCCACAACCGATCCTGGCAGTGCATTCAAGTCCTTAACCACTCGCTGTGTAAAATAATTTCCTTTGTATTGCTTTTGTCAATCACCTTCAATTTGTACTCAACGTTTGAACGCCTCTGACAAAGGGGAAGGAATCGCTCTGTGGTTGCCCATAATTGTCATCGTTTTAAACAATCCTCTTGAATCGATTCCCTCACAATCTTCCCTGTAACAAGAGCACAACGCCAGCTTCCCCATTCCGTCCATAGTCACTCATCGCTGAAACAATTTTGATAAATCTCCTCTACAAACTCTGGAAAGGCTTTGGAACTTCTCCAAATTATGAGTAGAGTTCCAGTTGTGGTTGAACCCAGTATTTTATACACAACCCAAATGACTTTCTTGCTCTTGGACTCTGTGAAGCCCAGGACCCTGCAACAAATTTGTTATCACTTGCTTATTATGCCTAGCCACCATCTAGAATTATGCACACATATCCACAGTTAGCTTCCTTTGAGAATATGCTTTTGTTTACACTGCTTTTTCTCATTCTTCCAACTTCAATGTATCGTTAAATTTAATCTGCCATCTATCGGCACAATCCATTCCCCTGCCTTTTATTTTTTACTATTAATGTCATGATATTCTCATGATCAAAAGCAATTGTTTATGCAATAAAGGGGATGAGGGCAGTCACACAAGAGTGAGGAACGTATAGGGTTGTGAATGGCTGTTTCAAAAGTCAGCCTAGAAACATACCATTCAGAAGACCACTCAGTAATATTGTAATTGTAACTTCAGCTCTGCATTCCCATCTAGCCACAGTAACCGTACAACACCAGCTCTAACATCTCAGCCCGCCCCCAAACACAAGAGGCCAAATGCCCTTTGTCTATCCTGCAAGTATCTGATTTGTACTGAAACAACTGCTGATAAGAAGTTTTTAAGAAGGAACTGCGGATGCTGGAAAATAGAAGGTAGACAAAAATGCTGGAGAAACTCAGTGGGTGAGGCAGCATCTATGGAGCGAAGGAAATAGGCAACCCATCAACAAATAGTCACCTATTTCCTTCGCTCCATAGATGCTGCCTCACCCGCTGAGTTTCTCCAGCATTTTTGTCTACCGCTGATAAGAAGTTTGTTCGGTTGTCTCTCATTCAAGCTATGAGCATTTCACATTTTCAGCAGCAGAGGCTAGCAATTCATAACAGATTCCCTGTTTGAGACAGGCTTCTCCTGTGAAAAGAAGTCCAGAGACTGTGAGGATAGGTTGAAACCTTTTAAACTACTGTTTATAGTGTCCAAGATCGAATGGTAGGAAAGTTGCTGAGGATTCTGAGGGACAGAATTTATATTCACCAGGAAAAACAGGGAAACTAATGAATGGTAAATACCTCAAAAATTGAATTGCACCAACATCTACACACAACACACCTTAGTGCAAGCACTGAATTTTATTTAGTTATCAAAGCTATTGGTTTCTATTTTAGTTGTGCTTTGCTTGATACCATCATCTACTATGTCACAAATAGGGATTTTTGATAAGTAAAACGTGGAATACATACATACATAATGGGTCACTGAGATGTCAAAAATGTGTCAGTTAAACTGAAGGCTATGTCTGGCATCTGTATTTGTAACAAACCCCTGTACATTTAACTCAATTTGCAAGATGCTCGTTATTGATACAAACCAAAGAAATAGTCGGCAAAAGGAATCTTTTATCCGGTAATGCAGAAGTGGAACGCAGTTAGCAGTAGATATTAATGTGACGATACCTACAAACCCATTAGTCAATGTTCTACGTGTTCACAATTTACATTTGTTTAGTCTAAATTGGATGTTCACTAATAATAACGAAAATATTCTGAACAAGATTATTTTTGTTTTAAGGTGGAAGCTTTCATAACTTCAATATTATAATAATAAAAAACATGATGTCGAAAATCTGAAATAAAAAGTACAGTTCAAGGACAAACAGATCAATGCTGAAGTTGTAGACTATAAATGAACAGTTCTGATTTCTATAGATAATGAATTTGGAGAGAATCTTGTCAAAATTGAACTGACGTGTGAAAACCGTGCCTACAACTAGTGCTTTACACTGATGTGCAAAAAAAAATTATGCTTAGGAATTATAGCATAAGATGAAGGATAACTGCTGTTGTGACTACTGTGTTGATAACTTCACGTCATCATCAGGCAGTCCAGGCCGAAAATAGGTTATGCAATGAAATCCAGAGGTCTGTTAAATCCACCCTTTCTGTTCATGTACTGTCTGTGTGAGAAAGAAAAGTAATTTATTAAAAGTGACTATTGCAAACAAATTCTAATGGAAATTACTCTATTTGAAATAACAGTGGCAATTTGTATTTACATGCATTATAATAATGATATTATAGTATTTCAAATTGTTAAGTTTGTTATGTATCTGGACCTCATGTCTGGAGATGTTCCGTGATGCTTTCTTTGCAAAAGATCACTTCCAGCTGAATAAAAAGGTTTTAATGAACACATTTGCTTGCACAATGTCATGGTTAATTAATAATACTCAATAGTGACTAAGATAGGAAACAAATATAGGGTCTCAGAGACACGTTAACCTCTGACATGACATCAATACCACGAGGACAACTTTTCTAATTTACACAATGAAGGTTTCCACTGGAGCTTGTTTACCACTGGCCACTACATAAGATGCGCCAGTAGCTCAAAGTAGTTGAGGGATCTAGTTAGTGAAGACATTCCCTCTTGCGGGAAAATCTAGAACTAGATGGCACTATTCCAAAATAAGGATGTCTATTGTAGCTTATTCACAGCGAGAAGAAATTCTTAATTCTTTAAAGCTATAATGACTTTTTATGCAGTTTAGAATGTACTTTCTAAATTGTGCCGTAAAGAAATGAAGAGCATTTAATTAGGAATCAGGAGCAGGATAAGCCATTTGACCTCTTGATTCTTTACCACCATTCATGACCATAGTGGCTCATCTGATTGCAAGTTCAACTCAGCAATATTTGAATCGTATATTACTCACAATAAATTTGACATAATAAATTTCCTATATGTAACAATATTAGAAATAAGCTCTCTATGGTGTCCAAGATAATCTGCAGCATGACTCATATTCTGATAGCCCTAAGCCATTCCATCGTCTACAAAGCACCAGTAAGCAGTGTGATATAATACTCTCCACTTGTCTGCACAATGCAAGGTTGATGTCATTAAGGTGAAAGCATCCAAGTTGGTTGGCATCAACACGTTAATGTCTCTCCCATCAGTGCACAGTGGCTGCAGTGAGTACCATTTACAAAAAAGCACTGTATTTCAGACTATTCTAACAGCACCACCCAAAATCACAACCTTTACCACCAAGACCTCTAAGACATTGGATTGGAAAACTGCAAATGTAATGTAGTTGTTGCAGAATGGAGGGTGACAGAAAGGAGGAATTAAAGGCAATATCTGTCACTTGAAAAATGCTAGAATCATTTAAGCGAGACATTTGGAAAATTGTTAGTCAAACGGGTTAATGCGCTTTTATAAAAATAAATTATATTTGACCAATTTAGGTTCTTGAGGATACAGCAGAAAGGGTGGGTACAGGGTAACCAAAAGTTGCAGCTGCAGTTACTCGGAATGCAGAAACTGCAGATGTTGATTTACAAAAAAGACAAAGTGCTGGAGTAACAGACTGACTGTCCCCCTGATTAAATGTTTTCTCCGTATCCTTCATTGTCATCCTCTCCTAGCTAACAATGATCTATTCTACAATTTCCTTGGTCTACATTTTCCTTGTCACACCTTACACTTCCTTACCTCTGTGTCTCCCTCTCCCCTGACTCAGTCTGCAGAAGGGTCTCGACCTGAAACGTCACCCATTCCTTCTATCCTGAGATGCTGCCTGTCCCACTGAGTTACTCCAGCATTCTGTGTCTATCTTTGCTGGAGTAACTCCGCAGGTCAGGCAGCATCTCTGGACCACATGGATAGAAGAACATTAAGGTGATTTTGGTCTAAAGGTCCCAAACAGAAATGTCACCTATCTCCATAGGTGCTGTCTGCAGCTACTTATCCTGGATACTCTGACAGCATTACAAATTCCAAGAACCACCACCAAGGACATGTGCAGCGGGACCATTGTGAATACCACTGGCTGCAGAATCCCCTCCAAGTTGCAAACCCTCATCACTTGGAATGATATGCTGTTACGTAATCATCAGAAATTGGAAATCATCATTTATTATATTGTTTACAGAGTACTATGTTTAAATATTCTGTTGTGCAGCCACAAGTAAGAATCTAATTGTTCTGTCTAGGACCTATGTAACAAATGAAATACGTAGGAAGAAACTGCAGATGCTGGTTTAAACCGAAGATAGACACAAGATGCTGGCTGGTTTAAACCGAAGATAGACACAAAATGCTGCCTGGTTTAAATCGAAGATAGACACAAAATGCTGGCTGGTTTAAGCCAAAGATTTTGTGTCTATCTCTGACAATAAAATACTCTTGACTCTCTTGTATGTTCTCCCTGTCATTGTGCGGGCTTCCTCCGAGTGCTCCTGTTTCCTCCCACATCCCAAAAACATGCAAGTCTGCAGTTTAATTGTCCTCTGTAAAAATTGCCCCTCGTGTGTAAGGAGTGGATGAGAAACTGGGGTAACGCAGAACTAGTGTGTGAAGGGATGATCGATGGTCGGCATGGACTCAGTGGGATGAAGGGCCCATTTCCATGCTGTATCTCTAACTTAAATTAAAGGTTCTGCATACTCACCGATATTTCCTTTTCTGCTGTACGTTAACAGCATAAGCATTAACAGAACCATCCATTTTCTTTCCCTGCAAAACAAAATTCAGAATACAAATCAGACGAGGCTTGCAAACATTGATTGTAAATAGAATGCATTACACTGAGCAAGATCCAACAGATTCAATTCCAACTCAACCTGTTCCAAAATAGCATCTCACGGTAATTGGAAATCATACGGCTGCAGATGCTAGAAATCTGATGAATGTTCTTTGACTTGAAACATTCTCATTCCACAGATGCTGCCTTACCTGCTGAGTCTTTCCAGCATTTCCAGTTTGTACTTTAGTGTTTTGCTGTCACGGACCACTGGAGCAGTACAGCTGGTTTGAAGAAAGGAAAAATGAACAATAGTGTGCAGCCTTATTACTATGTAAGAAAAGGAGATTTTTTGTGGAGATTGGATTCCATGTCACATGCTTCATTTCGGGGTGTATTGCGCATGTTTACCCGAGCAATACTAGTGACTGCCAGCTGCATGACAAACGGGGAATTCCATTCATAAAAATTGTACGTTACATAATGGTAGATATATGGTGCCTGCAGACAAGGACCGAATGTCCTACTCCTGCACCTATTTTCAATGTTTCTAAACATGCTATTGTATCATTAATTTTGCTAACCAGTCTTTTATTTCATCTGCACCAGCAACATAAATACTAGTCACAAGGGCATCAGAAGCTTGGTATCTTGCAATGACTCCTCTCCTAACATCCTAATGCCTTACCTCTTTCAAAAGGCACCAAGTCAACACTCAAGAAGTTTCATGCCATCCAAGACAAAGCAACCTGCTTGTTTAGAAGCCCATACATCATTCTAAACATGTATTTCCTCCACCATTCAATGCACTCAGAGAGCAGTGTGTAGTCTACTCAAGTTGACCTGTGAAACAGTACTTCTAAAACCCACAATCTCTTCCACCAACTAAACGGGTGGCAGAGCAATGGAAACATCACCACCCGAAGATTCCATTACTAGTCACACACTACCCCGACTTGGAAATATATCACAACGCATTGTCACTGGGTTTAATTTCCAGAATTTCCAACCTGACAGCTTGGGGGAACAACTTCACCAGAAGGACCACCACATTTTCATGGCCAATAAATGTTGGAATGCCAGCAATGTCTGCACCCAGAAAAATGAATAAATGAGAAAGCAAATAATTCTTTCCTGGCTTCTTCTGTACCTCTGAAAATGTTTTAGTTGCTGCCTAAGCAGTATTATTCGAAAATCCCTTAATCAAAATCCCTTAAAACATTTCCTCTGTTCCAATCAAAGCAACTAACTTGTCTTCCCTCGTATCAGATTGCATCCAAGTGAATCAGTACAAACCTCCATGCTGTAAATTCCTACTTTATAGTGTAAACCTACTACTCAAATAGGTCTGAACACAACAGCATTATGTATTTACGTTTAATTTATTAGAAAACTATCCTGTTCCGGTCCACATATATTTAGATTAAGCCCACCGTTGGTCACTGAACATTGCCAATTTATTAATCACATAATCCTCTAATCTTGATGCAGTATTCCTGACCAAGAAGACTACCATGATAGAGCTAAAGTATGACACAGAGCAGAGAATCAGAAAAGAAACAAAGGAAAATCTTGACACAATTAGTTTACATAACTAAAATCATCTACTGTTGGACAATACATAGAGGATTGGAGAATGGCAATATAGAAATATGGGACAATAAACACAAAAGGTTTGTCACTAGCACATATTGGTATTATCAACATGTACAAACCAGCATGTATATATTAATCGTTCAGGAAATGTAGGTAAAGTCATATTCATGCAGGTCAATAGGAAGGCAAATTGTGCTTATTTCTAGAGGAATGGACTACAAACAGACAGTTTTACACAGAGCTTTGGTGAAGACATATGGTGTACAGTTTAGAGTTGTGTTTTTGTAACCAACACTATAACTGTCTCGGGAGTTGGTCCACGTGGATCTGTGCTGGAATGATTCCTGTGGTGTGGGAGCTGTGCCATTAGAACACACTGAGAAAGGTGGGGCCTCGACTCACTGGGTTTTTGAGCAATGAGCTATTCATGTGCAATTTAACATTTTGAAAGGATAAGATGCTACTTCCTCAGGCTGGAAAACCACGAGAAAAATGGTGCACACTCTCAAGGTAGAGTTTGGTTATTTCATTCAGAGATCAAAATAAGTAATTTTACTTAAAGTGAGTTTTTAGAATTCCCCACCCAAGAAGTTTGTGAACATTCAACAAATTCGAGGGCAAGAATGACAGACTTCTGGACGAACCTAAACGAATCAAGGGATCTAGGGGATCAGGTAGTAAAAAAATCATCAGATTCTTATTACAGCTGGATCATGCTTAAGGGTACCTGATATTAACTTCCATTTCTGAAGTAATTCCATAGTATTCAGATTTTTAATAGGCAAGACAAACGTAGCAATGCAGATCAACATTCACTCAGCATCCGTTGAACAAATAATCATAATCTACACATATATAATGAGGCACCAATACGATTACAAGATATCCTACATCTCATCTCACAATGTCCAAAGATCCACAATTTTAGTAGGATTCAGTGAAAAGCGATTGGAAGTACCGACTCTAAGGAATGAACATACATTTGTCTAGTTACTGTCACATTCTCAATGGTGTCTTAAAGTGCTTTTACTGTGAATACGTAGTTTGGAATGCAATCGTTGTTGGAAAATCTCTACAGCTAAACATAATTATTAAGCTCAAATTTTAGTATGCAGCAGCATTCAAATCAAATTAATTTACCAGTTCAATTGTTAAACCTCTGGAAGGCCAACATTTTTTTATTAGCCACATTAAACCATAAAATCCATGGCAAACAAAACAAAATCAACCAAATGGAAATTACTTTCATGAAGCACCATTTATTTTGGCATGTTCTGAAGTGTTAAATATAAATACTATTAACAGAAGAGGGTTCAGAACATCATGTCTTCACTGTGGTTCAACACTATCCTGTAGTGGCTTAAAAATGTACACACATCATTAATTTGCTAACTGTACTGCAATTGGTTGGGTATTTTAACTGGATCAAGCTGCATGCTAGCTGGAGCCTCCATAATCACTGCTTATCTGAACCCAGCTAGCCAGAATGTTCTGATTCCATGCCTGTGCAGTGCACCACAACAGACAAAGCAAAGAGATGTGCGGTGGCTCTTCTGTGTCCTGAAGTGTAGGCAATTTCATATACAGCCCATTCATTTGACTTCAATTCTACAAGTTTCAATTATGGCGAGTTGTCTCTTACAGCAAGTATTTATCAAACTCCACAAGTCAATATAAATAAGATCCATCAACATTCCCCACTATTATATCGTTGCTCAGGAACACTGTACCCATTAATGTCCTGATAATAGGCATTGTGTTGAATTTGTTCCTCTTACTTTTCATAATATGGATACTTTGCCAATTTGAAGGGATGTTTTTCCAACTGAGAGAACTGCACAACCAGGAACTGTAATGTTGTCACCACCTTCCTGCCAAACCCTGCAGTGGAAGTCAAATGCTCCTGGTTCTGTCAGATTAGTTTTTGTTCATTATTGTCATTTTGCTTATGTTAATTTGCCAAGTTCTTGTTCGTGATTCAATATCAGTTTATTTTAAAATAACTGGGAATGTAATTATATTTGTCAATGAAGTGACTTTGCAATGGTAGTGCCTCGTTCATCAAGACCTGATCCAGATGGCATCCAACTACTTCAACTCATTTCCTTTTAAACAGACATAATCCAAGCTAAACATATTTTTGTCCAAAAATGAATTACTTTTAACTATCCGCACTTACCTTTGAAGTATCAAAAGCACCAAATCCCATCACTTTTAACATTTCAATCTCTTCTTCTGTTTTACCCTCCATGTCTGCTTCTAAATATAAACATATAGTTGTGTAAGTAATTTAAAATTTATCGGTTACATCTAACCAATACATGTATTATTTTGCAAGTGTTAAGGTTATTCTAGAGGACAGATGGACCGGAAATTAACAACCTGAATTAGGATTTCAATGCAAGAAAGGACTTGGCAAAGTAGAGAGAGAGCAACTACTTGGAGAGAAGTCTGTAAGTGAACAGGACTCAAAAATCAACAGCAGCTCCACCACCAATTTTCCGGCAACCAGTGGTCCGGTACCTCCTTTAATCCGGACCAAATTACGAGAGCACACTTGAAATTATGCCAGAAGTCTCCCCAAAATTGTGGTTCTTGGTTCTTCTTGGTTACTTGGTCCTCCAAAATATTCCAACTGGAATTTAAACTGGAGGTGGTGAAGGGAGGGATTAATCCAGAAAGGGTTATTGGGAAGAAAGTGCTAATTTAAATTTAGTTGCATCTGGTTGGGTAACTATAGTTTGGTGGAGATTATTCCATGCTTTAATTGTGCGTGGGAAGAACGAATTGCTGTACACATCTGTCTTTGTAGCTGGGATCACAAATTGGATCGAATGCCCTCGTCTGCTCCTAATTAGTTTGGGGTTGGTGTAGGTCTTGTGATCTATGTCTAGCCGAGTAATAGAATAGAATAGAATATGTTTATTGTCATTGCACAAAACTGAGCAACGAAATTCCATTTGCTTCTCCTCCGTTAAAAGAAATACAACACAACAACCAATACACATATGTACAGTTAATAGTAAAATAATAGATACATTTTTTTAAAAGTTTAAAATAATTTAGCGGTATTCCTCGAAGTTACTTCTTGCTTCCCAGTGTTCACTATTGGAGTTAAGCTCTTTTACCGCACATGGGTAGAAACTATTTTTTAGTCTACGGTGCGAGCCTGCAGAGACCTGAGTCGCCTCCCCGAGGGTAGCAGAGTAAAAAGGTGGTTGGCAGGGTGGGATGTGTCCTTCTTGATATTTATGGCCCTGCGCAAGCATCGGGCCTTGTATATGTCATCCAAGGAGGGCAGGTTAGCGTTTGTAATGCGCTGCGCAGTTTTTATAATTCCCTGCAGCGCCCTCCTCTCAGCCACAGTACAGCTGGCAAACCACACCAGGATTCCATAGGTGAGGATACTTTCCACGGCGCATCGATAGAAGGACAGCAGCAGCGGCTGTGAGACGTTAGCTCTCCGTAGAGACCTCAGGAAATACAGCCGCGGATGAGACTTCTTCAAGAGAGTGACGGTGTTCATTTGCCATTTGAGGTCCTGAGAGATGTTTATTCCCAGGAACCTAAAGTCGTTGACTCTCTCCACCATGTCTCCTTTGATGTATAAGGGAGCAGGTTCCTCTCTCCTCTTCCTCCTGAAGTCAACGACAAGTTCTTTTGTCTTTGTTGGGTTTAGTACCAGGTTGTTTTTGGTACACCAGACGGTCAGTTTTTGGACTTCATCTCTGTAGGCAGACTCGTCATCGTTGTTTATCAGTCCCACCACAGTCGTGTCGTCCGCAAACTTGATGATCCTGTTTGTACTGTGTGTTGGTATACAGTCGTAAGTGTATATTGTATACAATATTGGACTCAGCACACATCCTTGTGGCGCACCTGTGCTAAGCGTCAGGACTGGGGAGTAATTGGACCCCATCCTGACAGTCTGTGGGCGGTCTGTTATAAAGTCCTTAATCCATCCACATGTGTTTGCATTAACACCTAGATCAGACAGTTTGTCCACCATTCTGCTGGGGATGATAGTATTAAAAGCAGAACTAAAATCAGTTGATCTTAAACTCATTAGGACTTCCGCGGCCGAACACTTGGTTGAATATGTTCAAGAAGGAACTGCAGATGCTGGAAGATCGAAGGTACACAAAAATGCTGGAGAAACTCAGCGGGTGCAGCAGCATCTATGGAGCGATGGAAATAGGCGACGTTTCGGGCCGAAACCCTTCTTCAGACTGATGGGGGGTGGGGGGGAGAAGGAAGGAAAAAGGGAGGAGGAGGAGCCCGAGGGCGGGGGGATGGGAGGAGACAGCTCGAGGGTGAAGGAAGGGGAGGAGACAGCAAGGGCTAGCAAAACTGGGAGAATTCAACGTTCATGCCATCCGGACGCAAGCAACCCAGGCGGAATATGAGGTGCTGTTCCTCCAATTTCCGGTGTTGCTCACTCTGGCAATTGGTTGAATATGCTCCATGTGGCCGGGGCTCTGGAATTCCGGGCCAGCCAGAGCCAGCAGGTCCGTTTCATAGCCGACTTCTGAGGCAGTCTTTGCGGGCCAGTATCTCAGCACCCATCCTGGTGGCCTAGGTACCATTCCAGTACCATTCGACTCCTCTCAGAGGCTGGTGTCGGATGGCGTGCATGTCCGCCCTACTGCATTTTCAGCAGATTCGGCAAATCTCGGGTCGGCAGGGGCATCCCGGTAGTCTGGCCAGGAAAGCAGTGCCTCGGCCCCGTGGGCGCCCAAAGCATTCTCTAGTCAGTTATCCATTACTATTAAAGACCAGGTGTTTCCATTTTACCAACTTAATACAGGTCAGCTACTCTGCAGTTTTGTTTCTCACCTGTTTCTCAACATTTCTATCTTCTGTTAAAAATCATTGGTCTCTTGCTGGGGGGTGGGGGGAAATTCCATTGGTCATGGTAATTTTTCAGCATCTCATTAAGATGGTCATGATAGAAAGGCTTAACCTTATCATTAAGCCTAGATGCCAAAACGCAATCCATTCCTATCCTCACCCAACATCCTCACCTGCACCCCGAGAGGCTTCAATTACATCAGCACAGACAAGAACCTTCCCACTCATTGTGACTAAAAGACAGGACCTCGGCACTTTCATTAAAAGTCTTGCTAATAATTGTAAAGTTTGTATTTTCACCTTTGGAAAGAGATTACAGGCAAAATTCAATGGGTTTTTAGTCCACCAATCACTTTAAAATGAAAACTCTCTTTCTGAAAACACTCAAGTCTGCCTGGAGCAAAACCCTCAATCTGAAACATTAACTATTTTACTCTCCACTGCACTGCCAACTAGGTGAATATCTCCAAAATTATTATTATTTAATAGTTTGTTTTCCTCGCATAAGCGGTGATTGGTATTAGCAGTACAAGAGTTCCCAAAGTTCCAACATCACTGTCGATGCTTTCAATTAAAAAAAAACCTATCTCCCAGTTCCTTTTCCAGAATATTCAATTTGCTCGCAAAAAGAATCTGCAGTTTGTTCATCACTGCTTGGGCTAATCAATTGGAATGAGTAAATCTCTAACTGTTCAAGACACAATTTAATTGCAGATTGTACCTGGGCTGATGAAGCAGAGATGATCAGGGGCTGACCTATCACTTACCTGAGATCTCATGTTCTTTCACCTCCTCATCTTTCGGTCTTGAAGGAGATGTTGAACTTGACCTTGGTCGCCGTGGAGACCTTGGTCGTCCCATCAGAAAGCAGAAAAATATAATTACTCAGCGATTTACACATATGCTGTAACAATGTTGTATATGGGTTGTATATATGACTAAGATACTGTATAGTATATGAGGGTTTTTTCTTTTTTTCTCTCTTTTTTGTATGGCTTTATAAATATTTGATTAGTGTATAAATGTAAATAATTTGGTGTACATATAGCTGCTAAATTTGTATAAGATAATTATAAGCAGTTGAATAAGGGGTGGGAATTAATAAGCTTTGGCTTCTTCCTGCTCCTTTTCGGACACATACCATTTCATTTATTTATAGATATTGTTTATGACACTTTATAAATATTCTTGTTTTGTTTTTTGTATGCTGTTTCACACTTGCTTTTTATTCTTTTATTCTGTTCGAAATAAAGAATTAAATTTTTTTTTTAAATAAAATTTTTTTCGAATCTTTTCCAAAAAACATAAAATGTAATAAATGTCGTATCAAGTTCAAAACAGACCTTGATCGTCTTCTGTGAGGTGATCTAGAACGACTCCTCCTGCGCTCTCTCTCTCGTGACCTGGATCGCTCACGCCTCCTGGCTCTTTCTCTTTCTCTGGATGTCGATCTTGACCGACGGCGCTCTGCATTCAGAGATAAAAAATGATATATATCCATAAATATTACCAAACTAAAATGCTAACTGAATAAAATGGTGGATTCCCTTGCCTTAATGATGCCTACATAACCAAATAGAAAGTTGGTAAAAATCAGTGAACAAGTCGGCCGGACTCCATTATAAGCCAGAATCAACGAGGTCAATGGCATAAACCTAGCAGTAACTTGTTGATAAATTGTGGAGCAGATGGAAGATGTTAAATAAAAATGCCTTAAGGGGGTCGTGCTGACTTCACAATGTGTTCCCAAACCACACATACAAACTGCTTCACCACTACTGTGCAGTAATCACACTCTAAATAGTATGCCACTTATTCAACTGGATCTTCAACAAATTTCTGTTGTATTTGCTTATTTGTTTCAATGAATGCCTGGATGTTGCCTGGAAAGGAGGGCTACAGTTATAAGGAGATTGAGTTTATTATCACTGGAACATAGCAGGCTGAAGAGTGACCTTATGGAGGTTTATTAAATTATGAGGGGCTCTTATGAGCTACTGTGTAGGAAGAAACTGCAGATGCTAGTTTAAACCGAAGATGCTAGTTTAAACAGAAGATAGACACAAAACTCAGCGGGACAGGCAGCAATCCTGGAGAGAAGGAATGGGTGACGTTTCGGGTCGAGACCCTTCTTCAGACGGCTGAAGAAGGGTCTGGACCCAAAACTTCAACCATTCCTAGATGCTGCCTGTCCCGCTGATTTACTTCTGTATTTCGTGTCTATCCTATGAGCTCCTAGCAGGGGAGCTTAAAACTGGAGAGTATGAGTTTAAGGAGAGAAATTTAACAGATGTGAAAGATGTTTATTATCACTTATATTGCACGATCTGCCAGAGGAGTTGTGGGGGCAAATACAATTACAACATTTAAAAGGCTTTTAGACAGCTACTTGGATAGGAAAGCTGTAGAGGGATACGGGCCAATGCTGTTCCATGGGATTTTGGGAGTAGATAAGGCATCACAGTGCACGTGTCTGAGCTATTCTGTCTCTAGAAGTACGAGGGGCAATCTTTATTGTTCAATTTCAAGTGAGTTTATTGTCATGTGTCCCTGATAGGACAATGAAATTCTTGCTTTGCTTCAGCACACAGAACATAGTAGGCATTTACTACAAAACAGATCAGTGTGTCCATATACCATAATATAAATATATACACACATGAATAAACTGATAAAGTGCAAATAACAAATAATGGGTTATTAATAATCAGAGTTTTGTCCGAGCCAGGTTTAATAGCCTGATGGCTGTGGGGAAGTAGCTATTCCTGAACCTGGTTGTTGCAGTCTTCAGGTTGTTGCATACATAATTCTTAGAGGTTTAGAAATGAAATGTTTCCTCTTGTGGGAGAATCCAGCACCAGAGGGCACTGTCTCAGATAAAGAGATGGCCATTTAAGAGAAAAACTAGTAAGACTTTCTCTCCTCCCTAAGAGTTTTCGAACTCCTTGCGGTGACTGTAGAGACCTTGCGTATATTTAAGACTGAGATTGATAATCAGCAAGAGAATCAAGAATTACGGAGAAGGGCAGGAAAGTCAGCTTGAGGATTGTTACCAACTGCAATCCTGCTGAATGGCAGAGCAGGCTCAGGTGGCTGCTTGGTCTGTTCTTGTTCATACTTCTTACGGTCTTGGGAAAAGGGTAGAGGTGAAAAGACAAAAAGTAGGTGTGAATTGTGAAGCCAGAGGAAGGAAAAGGGCAAAGGGTACAGAAGGTGACAAGGGGAAATGGGTACAAATCCAGAAGAGGGGTTGTTAATTACCAAAAATTGGAGAATTCAATGTTGATACCGTTAGGCTGTAATCTACCCAAGTGGAATAAGCGAGTTCGGTATTCCGACTGCTTCCGCATGCCCAGGTCAAAGGTCACTATGCATAAACTGTTGGAAAGCAGTGAAAGTGATAATAGACAATAGGTGCAGGAGTAGGCCATTCAGCCCTTCGAGCCAGCACCGCAATGTGATCATGGCTGATCATCCCCAATCAGTACCCCGTTCCTGCCTTCTCCCCATATCCCCTGACTCCGCTATTTTTAAGAGCCCTATCTAGCTCTCTCTTGAAAGCATCCAGAGAACCGGCCTCCACCACCCACTGAGGCAGAGAATGCCACATACCTTCATTTCTGTGGGAGAGAGGGGGGGGCAGAAGGAGAGAGGGGGGCAGGGGGGAGAGAAGGGGGCAGGAGGAGAGAGGGGGGCAGGAGGAGAGAGGGGGGGCAGGGGGAGAGAGGGGGGGGCAGGGGGAGAGAGGGGGGCAGGGGTAGAGAGAGGGGGGCAGGGGGGAGAGAGGGGGCAGGGGGAGAGAGGGGGGGCAGGGGGAGAGAGGGGGGCAGGGGTAGAGAGAGGGGGGCAGGGAAGAGAGAGGGGGGGCAGGGGGAGAGAGGGGGGGCAGGGGGAGAGAGGGGGGCAGGGAGAGAGGGGGGCAGGGGGGAGAGAGGAGGGGCAGGGGGGAGAGAGGAGGGGCAGGGGGGGAGAGGGGGGGGCAGGGGGAGAGAGGGGGCAGGGGGAGAGGGGGCCAGGGGGAGAGAGGGGGGCAGGGGCAGAGAGAGGGGGGCAGGGAAGAGAGGGGGCAGGGGGGAGAGAGGAGGGGCAGGGGGAGAGGGGGGCAGGGAAGAGAGGGGGGCAGGGAAGAGAGGGGGCAGGGAAGAGAGGGGGCAGGGAGAGGGGGGCAGGGGGGAGAGAGGGGGCAGGGGTAGAGAGGGGGGAAGGGGGGAGAGAGGAGGGGCAGGGGGAGAGGGGGCAGGGGGAGAGAGGGGGGCAGGGGGAGAGAGGGGGGCAGGGAAGAGAGGGGGCAGGGAAGAGAGGGGGCAGGGAGAGGGGGGCAGGGGGAGAGAGGGGGGCAGGGGTAGAGAGGGGGGAAGGGGGGAGAGAGGAGGGGCAGGGGGAGAGGGGGCAGGGGGAGAGAGAGGGGGCAGGGGGAGAGAGGGGGAGCAGGGGGAGGAAAGGGGAAGAGGGAGAGAGGGGGGCAGGGGGAGAGAGGGGGGGCAGGGGGAGTGATAGGGGGGGCAGGGGGGAGAGAGGGGTGCAGGGGGAGAGAGGGGGGCAGGGGGAGAGAGGGGGCAGGGGGAGAGAGGGGGGGTGATAGGGGGGGCAGGGGGGAGAGGGGGGGCAGGGGGGAGAGGGGGGGCAGGGGGGAGAGGGGGGGGCAGGGGGAGAGGGGGGGGTGATAGGGGGGCAGGGGGGAGAGGGGGGGCAGGGGGAGAGGGGGGGCAGGGGGAGAGGGGGGGTGATAGGGGGGGCAGGGGGAGAGGGGGGGCAGGGGGAGAGGGGGGGTGATAGGGGGGGCAGGGGAGATAGGAATACGGGGGATAGAAACATAGACAATAGGTGCAGGAGTAGGCCACTCGGCCCTTCGAGCCAGCACCGCCATTCACTGTAATCATCTAACTCTGTGTGTGAATGGGCCGTGGAGACCGGGAGCGGGAAGCCCGGGTCGTTGCCGCGTGTGAATGAATGAATGGCCGCGGCCATGAGCGGGAGGGGGGGGGGAGGCTATGGGGACCGGGCGGTGGGCGACGCTCCCTCCCCCTCCCCCCGGCCGGCAAGGCCGCACTTACCCCTCCGCGGGGACCGGCTCCGACTCCGCCCCATGGCCGCCCCGAACCGGCGTCAGAAACTTCCAGAAGCACGGGCAGGCGGGTGGGCCCACCGTGATCAACGGCCCACAGCGGCCGGCAGCGCCCCCAGCGGCCGGCAGCGCCCCACAGCGGCCGGAGGACCACAGCGTCCCCCCCTACCCCCACCAGCGGCCGGAGGACCACAGCGCCCCCAGCGGGCGGAGGACCACAGCGCGCCCCACCCCCCCTGCGGCCGGAGGACCACAGCGCCCCCAGCGGGCGGAGGACCACAGCGCGCCCCCCCTGCGGCCGGAGGACCACAGCGCCCCCAGCGGCCGGAGGACCACAGCGGCCCCCCACCACCAAAGATCATAGATCTTTGCCCACCACTAGCGGCCGGAGGACCACAGCGGCCCCCAGCGACCGGAGGACCACAGCGCCCCCAGCGGCCGGAAGACCACGCTGAGGACCCAGCCAGGCCAGGTGATGCCAGGTGAGGTGTGAAGCAGGGTCTCACCCAGATTCAGATTCAGATTCAATTTTAATTGTCATTGTACAGTACAGAGACAGGGGGGGGGGGGGTGATTGGCAGTCACCGAGGTACGTTGTTGAGTAGAGTGACAGCCGCCGGGAAGATGCTGCTGCCTGTCCCACTGAGTTACTGCAGCTCTTTGTGTCTATAAACCAGCATCTGCCGTCCCTTGTTCCCAGTGAGGCGCCTCCTGTCGCTGACCGTGAGGCTGCGGCCGGTTCTACTGGGCCCTTGTCCAGCATCCACCGCCATCACTTCCATTGTCCGGGCAGGGGCTGGGCTCGGCGGCATTCCCTCTCTGGGTGGGATCTGGACAGAGTCTAATGGTTAATAAACATTGGTCCATTTCACCAGAGGGGTGGAATAGAGAGTGGAGCAAGTATTGTGGCAACTGTATAAAATCTTCACTTAAATATAGGTACCATGTGAAATACACTGTGCGTGTGTGTGCTACAGTACCATGTGTGATGTTGGACATAATGAAAGGCATACATAGAGTGATGTTTCCACTGGTGGGAGAGTCTTGGACCAAAGGTCATAGCCTCAGAGTTAAAGTGCTCTCTTTTAGAAATGAGGCGAGGAGGAACTTCTTTAGTCAGAGGGTAGTTAATCTGTGGAATTTATTGCCACAGAGGGCTGTGGAGGCCAAGTCAGTGGATATTTTTAAGGCAGAGATAGACAAATTCTTGATTTGAACGGGTGTGGAGGGTTATGGGGAGAAGGCAGGAAAATGAGAGGCAGAGATCAGCCATGATTGAATGGTGGAGTGGACTCCATGGGAGAAATAGCCTAATTCTACTGCTATAACTTGTGAGCTTGTGGGCCGAGGGTCACAAGTCTAAGCCATTGATGTAACCTGTACAAACGAGAAACACAGGCACGGGACCAATATCGGGACCAATTTCCACAACCTTAATCTGATCCAAATATTATATAAAGATGGTATAAAGAGAAGGCTAATTGAAGAACGAGAATCCACAAGAAACGTATCCTGTTTAACCGATTTTACTGACAGTGGAAAGGCATCACCTGTTCACGCTGGTTTAATTTTATCCCAATTTCTCATTCACTTCCTACAGGCATTCAGGGCAATATACAGAAGTCACTTAACCTAGCATCCCGCATGTCTTTCACATGTGGGAGTAAAGGAAAGGTTTAGAGATGTGGGCCTAACGCGGGTAAATGGGATAGGCTTAGATGGGCATCTTGGTCAGCACGGTTGTTGGGCCGAAGGGCCTGTTTCCATGCTGCATGACTCTATGAAACCGGAGCACCCGGAGGAAATTCACATGATCATAGGGAGAACATGTAGACTCCACACAGACAGCACCCGGGGTGATGATCGGACTTGGTTTCTGGAGCTTTGTGTGAGTTAGCAGCTCTACCAGCTGTGCCACCGTGCCGTTCTAATCAACAGATGAATCTTCTGGGTGGGGGGGGGGGGGGGGGGGGGGGGGGGGGGGGGGGAGAAAGACCAGACAAATATTAGTTTCAGGCTCATTCAGGTGGAATAGGTCACAGCCCATCAAATGCTTAACCCCCCCCCCCAATGATGTTTGCCCTACACAACCCCACAAGATTCAGAACATGTCGCAGATGGAACCAGGACAAACCCCCTCCAGAGTTGTATTGTCTTTCCGTTGACTGGTTAGCATGCAACAACAGATTTTCACTGTACCTCGGTGCACGTGACAGGAAACTAAAGTGAACTGAGAGAGGGATTGGCCAGGTCTAGCATTCCCATTCATCTTGCCGATGGATAGACAATGACGCAGAGACACAATAGCTCACGGCAGTTCAAGGTTCATTTTAATTACAGTGCGGATTGCAGAATACAAAGACCCAGGCCCACATCGAGCAGAGACAGATGAGCATTTACAGGTAGCCAGATCACAGTGAGGCACCAAATGCAATGCACCAACACTTCTTTATCTGGTATATATCGACATCAAGCCATGTACATCACATTGGATTATGGCGCTCAGCAAAGACTGTCACGGACAACACTCCAGACACAAGCACAAGGGATGCATTAAGTCCTGGGACAATATATCCTTCAGTTTAAGTGCTATGGTCACAACCAGTGGAGGTGGGAATCAATGGTTTATTAAACAGCGAAGGCAGAAACATCAATGACCTCAGTCTTTAATATTTGGTTTTCATTTTGTGTTAACCTCAAATTTGTTTTTTTCCCCCTGTAGAATGGGAGGTGTCCAGCATGAAAAGGCTCATCTAAGACATAATGAGAAGCATTTGGATATAATCCGGGCAGACTTCCCTCTGTACTCATATGGGGAACAGTCGCTTTGGAAAGGAACTTGTGGAATCATTTTAAGGTACAAGGCAAGGGTCAGAGCGGACAAGAGAGGGAGGTTTGAACCAGGGCTGGATCTAGGAATTGCCATTCACAGAGAGGGACTAACTCACACAACCTGTCCCATGGAGCAGAGCTGTCAAAATCCTCAGTGTCATTGCAAAACCATTTGTGCAGTGCATTGGTGATGACAGCACTCCTCCACAAAGCTGATTAGACCACGGTCGTGTGTGTGGAAGGGGGGTGTGGACAATGTGGTTCTCAGGTTATAAACTCAAGAAGCACGAGGAGCCAGGCTATCCCCAGCTGTGGTTCTCCAGCTTTCAGCCACTTCACACTGTGAGTGAACACAAGATGTGGCACTGCATGGCTCCTCTCGAGCAAGGGAGGAACGCACATTCCTGTCCCCACATCCACACAACATTCTAAAACACTTGACCACCAGTACTGTCGTCACCTTTGTGGTGGAAACCGAGCATCAGAATCTCCCACAAAACTCTGATCACAACATCATCTCTGGAGTTTATTTCCGATAAAACCAGCCAGCACCCCAGATAGACTTCCTTCCACTGTCAGTCACTACCTTGCGGAGGGGCTTGATCCATCTGGCATGAGATGGACCCTCATGTAAACGATGTAGACTGGTGTAGACGGGGTAGACTGGTGTAGACGGGGTAGACTGGGCTGGGGTAGACTGGGTAGACTGGTGTAGCACAGAGTAGACTGAGTACACATGGGCACTGCAGCAATTGGATACAGACCCAAACCCCCCCACACCAGCGCACCCCTGCCCTCACTGTGCCATGGGGCCATCGTGCCACTGGCAACGACTCTCTCCCCCAGACGCTTCATCAAGGATGGCAGAGGTGAGGAGAGACTGGAATGTGGTGATGAGATGACGGGTTTCAGCTTCAGGTTGGATTGGAGCAAGCAATGATTATTTTGAAACAAGGTGTGGGTACACATATAGTTGTTTGCTTTAGACTAGAGACACAACGTGGAAACAGGCCCTTTGGCCCATTGGGTCTGTGCCGGCCAGCGATCACCCCGTACACTAGCACTATCCTTCACACTAGGGACAGTTTACAGAAGCCAATTAACCAATAAACCTGCACGACTTTGGAGTGTGGGAGGAAACCAGAGCACTTGGTGAAAACCCACGTGGTCACAGGGGGAACGAACAAACTCTGTAATGTAAGAAATTCTAAAAGGCAGGAGAGAGAACACTGGTGATGTGAGTGAGTTGATATTTTATTAACTCTCCCACGCACGCTGACCCTGAACTTGCCCTGTCCCCCTGTTCAGCAAGTGGGGGATCACTCAGGCGAGTATTTATAATGGTCACTACTTTGGACAGAGAGTGCTGGAGTAACTCAGCGGGTCAGGCAGCATCTGTGGAGAACATGGATAGGTGACGTTTCACAGAGTGCTGGAGTAACTCAGTGGGTCAGGCAGCATCTGTGGAGAACATGGATAGGTGACATTTCACAGAGTGCTGGAGTAACTCAGCGGGTCAGGCAGCATCTGTGGAGAACATGGATAGGTGACGTTTCGGGTGGAGACCCTTCTTCAGACATGACAATCTGAAGAAGGGTTTCGGCCCGAAACGTTGCCTTTTCCTTCGGTCCATAGATGCTGCCTCACCCGCTGAGTTTCTGCAGCATTTTTGTCTACCTTCGATTTTCCAGCATCTGCAGTTCCTCTTAAACGTTTAGTCACGTACAGTCTTTCCGCTTTTTACTGTACCTCGGTACACGTGACAATAATAACAAACGAGGCCTTCCTACAATGGAGATCTGGCAGTGTGTCAGCCTCTGTAGTACCAGCTAAAGGTGAATACCCCTCCATCCCTCCCTCCCTCTGCTCAGCACAGAGATTAGACATTACACACGTGATACAGTGGCTCCCCCCTGCTCCATGCCTGGCCCACCGTGCCCACTACTGCTGCCATTGAGGGCATCGAACCAGCGCCTGGCCCGGTCCGCTGTGCGGCACACACACACACACACGTATACACACAAATACGCGCACACACATACACACACACACACACACACACACACACACGTATACACACACATACGCGCACACACACGTACACACACACGCGCGCACACACACACACCTGGAATGGTTCATGTGGACACTGATGCTCACAGAGCTGCACGTCTGTTCGCCGAAACTAACTAAACCAGGAACCAATTTAAAACTGGAGGGTGCGGGACTCATGAACATAATGCAGGTGTAAAATGCCTGAAACCAGTGGAGCAGTGAGAATCAGGCTGTCTGTCTGTCTGTGTGGGTGGGTGGGTGCTCACTGTGGTTAGTGCAAACATGACAAGTATTGGTACTGTCCATGGTGACAGCTGGTACGTGGCTTGGCTCCCGGCTCCTGGCTCAGTCACCTTGTTTACATTTATATCCTTCTATTCCCATTTCACGACTCCGTTTTCTCTTTCTTTTTACTCTTTTTCAAGAAGGACGGGGTTCGGAATTTCTTCTTCTTTTTGGACGGAGACTTGGAAGGAGAGCCATCGGGGGAGAGAGGGGTACTTGCCGGAGGCTCGGTCTTGTCCTTAGCTGGTTTAACGGGTGGTTCAGTGCCGTTCTCCACGTTGGTCCTCACTCCCTCCACAGGCTGGTCCTCCTCCTCCTCCTCCCTGGCCCCCGGCTCTCGCTCCGCCAGCTCCTTCACACCTTCAGCTGGCTTGGGTTCTTGAGGAAGGGAAGAGAAAAGCACAACAGCTCAGTGTTACTGAACAGTCTAGGGCAGACTCAAAATGCTGGAGTAACTCAGCGGGTCAGGCAGCATCTCTGGAGAGCATGGATAGGTGACGTTTCAGGTCAGGACCCTTCTTCAGACTCAAAACGTCACCTGTCCTTTCTCTCCAAAGATGCCGCTGAGTTACTCTGGCACTTTGTGTGTATCTTTGGTGTTAGTCAGCACCTGCAGTTCCTTGTTTCTAACGCTAGGGGACATGTGACGACAATCCGAGCCCTGCCTCCCCCTCTGGGTGGGTGAACCCTTCCCTCTACCATATAACCCTATGACCCTATAACCCTATGACCCTATAACCCTATAACCCTATGACCCTATAACCCTATCACCTTTCCCTGGTGCCGATCGCTTGCTGGAGATGACGGTGTGGAGGGAGACAGTAACCGGGGCGGGGACTCTGCGGAAAATAAATGGGCCCCGCATGCAGGGGGACTGGTGATGGTGCGACACTGGTCGGGAGGGTGGGGGGGGGGGGGGGTGTGGGGGTGATGTTGGGGCCGGGGGGGGGGGGGGGGGGGGGGGGGGAGTTCAGTGCAGCCCCAGGCAATGTTTCCGACCTGTGGCGCCCCCTGTGGCAGTGTGGGACACAGCAGGTCACTGTCTCCAGCTGTCATGGACGTGTCCCACAGGGAGGGGCAATGTGGGGGGGGAGGGGAAATGGGATTGGGGGGGGGGGGGCAATGGGACTGGGTGGGGGGGGCGGGACTAGGACTCCAGGGAGAGGCTGTTGGAGAGGGGGTCGAACAATATACTTACTACAATGACAGGTACTCAGGGTCAGGTGGAACTCCTTTAGCACGAGGCAAACAAAAGAAAAAACACAAGAGAACAAGAATGGAACAAGATGGCGACGTGAGAAGCAGAGGCAGCAACACACACGGCAATGAAGAAGCATTGTGGTTCAGCCAAACAGCCGGGACCCCACACCCCCGTGGCGCTGGGCCACAGAGCCCCCCCCTCACCCCACCCCACCGCCAGAAGCGGGGTACGGCTAGAGCCAGTACTTACGGGAGGGTCTAGCTTCCTCCACCGTTGCTTCATCTCTACTCACCGGGCAACTGCACCCCGAACCACATCCCAATGTCTACAGTGACTGACACACTGGTGGTGACGACGTACAGACAGAGATCATCGTAGGGTCACGGGGTCACTTTGTGGGGGTCACGGGGTCACTGTGTGGGGTTCACGGTGTGGGGGTCACTGTGTGGGGGGTCACGGGGTCACTGTGGGGTTCACGGTGTGGGGGTCACTGTGTGGGGGGTTCACGGGGTCACTGTGTGGGGGTCACGGGGTCACTGTGTGGGACCCTGCTGGGGTCACAGGGTCACTAGGGTTCTATGTTGGGATGAACAACACTGCCGGCCGAGGGAGAATGCTTCTTGTTTCTGTGAAACAGTGAAACATCATGGTTCACAGCACACGGGACAACACGCACTGCACACGGGACAACACGCACTGCACACGGGACAACACGCACTGCACACGGGACAACACGCACAGCAGCAAGCTGACAACACCGGAGAGGGAATCCCGGGAAAGATGATGACAAATGAAACAGCAGAAACCTCTGGTAGAGGTTTGTAAATATCCCCGGTCCCCGCGTGAGTGATGGGGCCGATCCTGTAAAGTAGTGCGGCCCTTCACCACATCTCGCCCTGTGTCCCGTGGCAGCAATGGGGACCCGGATCACACGGGGAGTGACGGACACGGGGAGTAACGGAGATGGAGAGTAACGGAGATGGGGAGTAACGGACGCGGGGAATGACGGACGCGGGGAGTGACGGACGCGGGGAGTGACGGAGGTGGGGAGTGACGGAGGCGGGGAGTGACGGAGGCGGGGAGTGACGGAGACGGGGAGTGACGGGGGCGGGGAGTGACGGGGGCGGGGAGTGACGGGGGCGGGGAGTGACGGTGGCGGGGAGTGACGGAGGCGGGGAGTGACGGAGGCGGAGAGTGACGGAGGCGGGGAGTGACAGACGCGGGGAGTGACGGACACGGGGAGTGACGGAGATGG
Source organism: Amblyraja radiata (assembly GCF_010909765.2). Classification (NCBI taxonomy): domain Eukaryota; kingdom Metazoa; phylum Chordata; class Chondrichthyes; order Rajiformes; family Rajidae; genus Amblyraja; species Amblyraja radiata. Next base: position 18,195,491 of record NC_045994.1, read on the forward strand.
AGAGTAACGGAGATGGGGAGTGACGGAGCTGGAGAGTAACAGAGATGGGGAGTGAGGGACGCGGGGAGTAACGGACACGGGGAGTAACGGACACGGGGAGTGACGGAGATGGGGAGTGACGGACGCGGGGAGTAACGGACACGGCTATTGAGGTTTTCTGGTCACTTCTCCACTTGATGCTCTCAGGGTAATTGATGAAGCCAGAGGATTATTGCAGGTTCACACTTGGAGTGTGGCGGGGTCGCAGGGCGTCAGGGTCGTGGGGTCGCAGGGCATCAGTTTCGTGGGGTCGCAGGGCGTCAGGTTCGTGGGGTCGCAGGGCTTCGGGGTCGCAGGACCTACCTGTGGCGGCGGGGGAGGTGGGCGATTTTGCGGGAGAGGTGAGTGGGGTCTTTAGCGGAGAGATGCCGGCAGAAGTATCCTCCTCGTCTCCACCTGTGTACAACGGGAACATGCTCAGCACACGCAGGGCCCGATCACGCTGAGCACACGCATGGCCAGATCATGCTTCAACCTCCCCAGGCGCAGGTGACACCAACATGCAGCCCACAGTGTGAGTGAGTCTGTGTGTGAGCGTGTCTGTGTGTGAGTTCGTGTGTGAGCCCGTGCGTGTGTGAGTCCGTGCGTGTGTGAGTCCGTGCGTGTGTGAGTCCGTGCGTGTGTGAGTCCGTGCGTGTGTGAGTCCGTGCGTGTGTGAGTCCGTGCGTGTGTGAGTCCGTGCGTGTGTGAGTCCGTGCGTTTGTGAGTCCGTGCGTGTGTGAGTCTGTGTGAGTCCGTGCGTGTGTGAGTCCGTGCGTGTGTGAGTCCGTGCGTGTGTGAGTCTGTGTGAGTCCGTGCATGTGTGAGTCCGTGCGTGTGTGAGTCCGTGCGTGTGTGAGTCCGTGCGTGTGTGAGTGTGAGTCCGTGCGTGTGTGAGTGTGAGTCCGTGCGTGTGTGAGTCCATGCGTGTGTGAGTCCGTGCGTGTGTGAGTCCGTGCGTGTGTGAGTGTGAGTCCGTGCGTGTGTGAGTGTGAGTCCGTGCGTGTGTGAGTCCATGCGTGTGTGAGTCCGTGCGTGTGAGTCCGTGCGTGTGAGTCCGTGCGTGTGTGAGTCTGTGAGTCCGTGCATGTGTGAGTCCGTGCGTGTGTGAGTCCGTGCGTGTGTGAGTCCGTGCGTGTGTGAGTCCGTGCGTGTGTGAGCGTGCGTGTGTGAGTCCGTGCGTGTGTGTCTGTGAGTCCGTGCGTGTGTGAGTCCGTGCGTGTGAGTCCGTGCGTGTGTGAGTCCGTGCGTGTGTGAGTCCGTGCGTGTGTGAGTCCGTGCGTGTGTGAGTCCGTGCGTGTGTGAGTCCGTGCGTGTGTGAGTCTGTGAGTCCGTGCGTGTGTGAGTCCGTGCGTGTGTGAGTCCGTGCGTGTGTGAGTCTGTGAGTCCGTGCGTGTGTGTCTGTGAGTCCGTGCGTGTGTGAGTCCGTGCGTGTGTGAGTCCGTGCGTGTGTGAGTCCGTGCGTGTGTGAGTCCGTGCGTGTGTGAGTCCGTGCGTGTGTGAGTCTGTGAGTCCGTGCGTGTGTGAGTCCGTGCGTGTGTGAGTCCGTGCGTGTGTGAGCGTGCGTGTGTGAGTCCGTACGTGTGTGTCTGTGAGTCCGTGCGTGTGAGTCCGTGCGTGTGTGAGTCCGTGCGTGTGTGAGTCCGTGCGTGTGTGAGTCCGTGCGTGTGTGAGTCCGTGCGTGTGTGAGTCCGTGCGTGTGTGTCTGTGAGTCCGTGCGTGTGTGAGTCCGTGCGTGTGTGAGTCCGTGCGTGTGTGAGTCCGTGCGTGTGTGAGTCCGTACGTGTGTGTCTGTGAGTCCGTGCGTGTGTGAGTCCGTGCGTGTGTGAGTCCGTGCGTGTGTGAGTCCGTGCGTGTGTGAGTCCGTGCGTGTGTGAGTCCGTGCGTGTGTGAGTCCGTGCGTGTGTGAGTCCGTGCGTGTGTGAGTCCGTACGTGTGTGTCTGTGAGTCCGTGCGTGTGTGAGTCCGTGCGTGTGTGAGTCCGTGCGTGTGTGAGTCCGTGCGTGTGTGAGTCCGTGCGTGTGTGAGTCCGTGCATGTGTGAGTCCGTGCATGTGTGAGTCCGTGCGTGAGTCCGTGTGATTGGAAGGCGTAGGCCATTCAGACTTTCACCAACTTCTGCCATTGGACAATGGCGTGGTCACCAGTGTTTCATTTCAGAGAGTCACACAGCAACAGACATGGCCACACGTACACACACACACACCGCATACATACAGGCACGCACACACACACACACACACCCCACACACACACACCCCACACACACACACACCCCACACACACACCCCCCACACACACACACCCCACACACACACACCCCACACACACACACACCCCACACACACACCCCCCCTACACACACACCCCACAATCACACACACACCCCCCACACACTCACTGACACACACACCCACACACACACACACATACACACACACACATCCCACACACACACCCCACACACACACACACACACCGCATACATACAGGCACGCACACACACACACACACACACACACCGCATACATACAGGCACGCACACACACACCCCACACACACACCCCACATACACGCACACCCCACACACACACCCCACACACACACCCCACACACACACACACACACCCCACACACACACACACACACACACACCCCACACACACACACACACCCCCCACACACACACACACACACACCCCACACACACACCCCCCCCACACACACCCCACACACACCACACACACACACCGCATACATACAGGCACGCACACACACACACACACCCCACACACGCACACACACGCAACATACAGGCACGCCCACACACACCCACACCACAAACCCCCCAAACAAAAACACTAAAAACAAAAAGAACCACACACACAAACGTCCCCACCACAAACACCCAAAAATACACACCAAGGCCCACACAAACACAACCCACACACACACACACACCCCACCACAACACACAGCACACACACACAAACGCCCCACACACACACGGCCCCACAAAACACACACACCACCACACACACACACAAACCACACACACACACACCACAACCCCACACACAAACACGCACACAACAACACGCCCCACACACACACCCCACACCCCAAAAACACACACAACACGCACCCACACACACACACCCCCCACACACACACCACACACACACCCCACACACACACACACACACCCCACACACACACGCCCCACACACCCACGCCCCAACACACACACACCACCACACACACGCCCCCCACACACACACCCCACACACACACACACCCCGCCCATCCACCGCGCGGTTCACGTTACCGTCAAGCGCCTGTTGTTTGCGCTCCACCTCCCGCCTGTACTCCTCCAGCTCCTGGTCCGTCAGCTCATTGAAAGGGTTGGGAGGTTCCGGCCCGGGCCCGTCCGCGGCGACGGGCAGCAGCACGGCTTCTGCAGACTGTGGGCAACACACATGGTCAGTGGCAACAGGGTACACGCATGCACACACAAAGATACACATGCAGACACGTACACACACTAATGTACATGTACACACACGCATACACGTACACACGTACATGTACACACACACGTACATGTACACACACACGCATACACACACACACACACGTGTACATGTACCCCCACGTGTACCACTCACCGGGCTGCGGCTCCTGGCGATGGTGACCGCGGCCAGCAGCTGTGACTGTGGTCCGGCCGATGCCGTCTCCTGACGATTCTGTTCCCGGATCTACGGGATCAACATTGTCCGTCAACATCACCCGCCCCGCTCAACCCAACACACTGCCTTACCGCGTCACACACCCTGGTGTGAGTGTGTCTGGGTGTGTTTGTGAGTGTCAGTGTGTGTGTGTGTGTCTGAGTGTGTGAGTGTGTGTCTGAGTGTGTGTCTGAGTGTGTTAGTGTCTGGGTGTGTGTGTCTGGGTGTGTGTGTGTGTGTCTGGGTGTGTGTGTGTGTGCCTGGGTGTGTGTGTGTCTGGGTGTGTGTGTGTGTGTCTGGGTGTGTGTTAGTGTCAGTGTGTGTTAGTGTCTGGGTGTGTGTGAGTGTCAGTGTGTGTTAGTATCTGGGTGTGTGAGTGTGTAAGCCTGTCTGAGTGTGAGAATGTGAGCGTGGCTGTGTGAGTGTGTAAGAGCCTCTGTGACCGTGTATCTGTGAGTGTAAGTGCGCACATGAGTGTGAGCATGAGCATGTCTGTGTGAGTGCCTGTGTGTACGTGTGTGGAGTGTAAGCATGAGTGTGTCAGTGTGGAGTGTGTGCGCATGGTGTGCATGTTCTCCCTGTGACCGCGTGGATTTTTTCTGGGTTTGACCTCTGTAAATCGCCCCTAGTGTGCAGGGAATGGGTGAAAAAGTGGGATAACATAGAACTAGTGTGAGTGGGCGATTGCTGGTCAGCGTGGACACGATGGGCCGAAGGGCCTGTTTCCTGCTGCTGAGTTCATGGTGTTTAGTTTGTGCAGAGTCTGGGTGAGCTGGGGTGGAGGGACTGGAGGGTCTGGGGTGGGGCTGTGACAAGGTGGGGCTGAACGAGGAATCGGAGGGGTGAGGGTGGGACGGCACAATGGAGATGTGCGGGGACGGAGAAAACACGATATCAACACTGATGCTGAACTTTGAAATCCTGAGCTGTGTCTACAGTCACGGCCCCCGTGTGTGTAACACCCGCCCCGTGTACCCGTGGCCCAGCCAGCCTTGGTGAAATGGTCACAGCCATGGGCCTCAGTTAGTTGTCTAAAACTCAACACCATGTATACTGTGTACGCTGACAAATCGCAGAGAGTTGTAGATATAGCCCAGTCCATCACACAGACCGCACTCCCCACTATTGTAGATGTAGCCCAGTCCATCACACAGACCACACTCCCCACCATCGACTCCATCTACACTTCAAAGACGTGTCCCTGTCCCACCCCGGTCATTCCTTCATCTCCCCGCTCCCGTCCGGCAGAAGGTACAGAAGCTTGATAGCGTGCACCACCAGACTCAGGAACAGCTTCTTCCCCTCTGTTATCAGGCTTGTGAACGGTCCTTCCATAAGCTAGGGTACTGTCCGATTCACCTCGACCCCATTGCGGATATTGGACTTTGTCTCTGCAACTGATGCGCTACAATGCTGAGAACTATATCCTGCACTCTGTATTCCCCCTTTGCTCTAGTTGTGGATGTATCTACCTGCAGTATTATTTCATGTAATTGGACAGCATGCAAAGCAAAGCTGACCACTACCTCAGTACATGTGACCTGACCCAGAGTGACCAGTGATGACTGGCCTAGGGAGTGACCACTGCCCCAGAGTACCGCCCGATAGCCTCCCCTCCCCTCCCCCTCCCGCCCCTTCCCGGACCTGCCTCACCTTGTTCCTGGTTTCCAAGACTTCACGCGGGTCTGTGAACAGAGGCACAAACTGGTTGGACGTTTCGATCTTGATTGGAGTCCCGCTGCTGGATTTCTTGGCCTCATCAGTCTTCAGCCACTGTTACAAAGCAGAGGTCCAGGTATCACCTCACACAACGGCCTCACATGCTCACCCTACCTGGCAGAGTAATAGCAGAGGGCACTGGCACTGGGGGGCTGGGGCACTGGGACACTGGCACTGGGGGGCTGGGGCACTGGCATGCTGGGGGGCAGGGGCGCTGGGGCGCTGGGGGCTGGGGCACTGGGGGCGGGCTGGCACTGGGGGGCTGGGGCACTGGCGGGCTGGGGCACTGGCAATGGGGGACTGGCACTGGCGGGCTGGAACTGGGGGGCTGGGGCACTGGGGGGCTGGGGCACTGGGACTGGGACAGCTTATCATTTATTGGGTAGTGGGGCAAACTGACCTCTGGTTCTCAATGATCTCCCTTGGACATTCCTTCCCACCATGTACTTCCTCTCTGGTCAGGGTTAGGGTCAGGGTTAGGGTCAGGGTAGGTCAGGGTCAGTCAACGGTGCAGGAATGGTTGGGGTCAGGACCCATCTGCCCCTGGACACAGAGCTGGAAGCCAAGTGGGGAAGGTGGCGGTGCGGGCAAGTGTTGGGGAAGCAGGTGGTGGTGGTGGGGAGTCTAGATGGATCGTGGTGGTCGGGCAGGGGTGACAGGGGGAGCAGTGAGAGGGCGTCTAACAGAACTGTCGCTGGAGAGAGGGGGAGACCTGTTTCCACCCATCACTCGCCAGCCGTTGTCCTGCCCCTCCTCTCTTCCAGCTTTCCAACCCCATCCACCACATTCAGTCTGAAAGAAGGGTCCCGACCCGAAGCATCGTGAAACTCTCTCTCTTCAGCTGGAAGTCGACACTGTAGAGGAGTAACTCTAGCACTGAGTCCCTGGCACATTCAGTGTGAGCTGCCCTGCTGGCGGCGTCCACAAGAGGGAGCTGGAGACACACGGAGTGTCCACCCACCCCTGCAATGCAGCAGCCTGGCCTCAGGTGAAACGCAACACAGCAGCCCCGTCCCTGCACCCATGCAGCTGGCACCCTGCACCCCCGTCCCTGCACCCATGCAGCTGGCACCCTGCACCCATGCAGCGGGCACCCCTGCACCCCCCCGTCCCTGCACCCCCGTGCAGCTGGCACCCCTGCACCCCCCCCCCCCCCCTGTCCCTGCACCCATGCAGCTGGCACCCTGCACCCCCGTCCCTGCACCTGTGCAGCTGTCCACAGCGTGTGTGTGTGTCCTTACCGCGGTGCTGGGCCTGGGGCTGCCCGGCCCCCTCTGAGACTCCTGGTCACTGCTGAGCCGCAGGTATGTGTTGGGCGAGTTGAGCCAGCGGCTTTTCTCCTGCTGCTGCTTGTGACCGTGACGCCAGTGCGCCGGCTGCAATAAGACGTCGCCGTCAAAGCTGAATGCGGTGACAGTGGCCGGGATCTCCACGCCGCTCTTGTGCCGAATCCTCTCCTGGATCACCGGGTGCCTGTAGGCATAACCCGTCCGGTAACCCTGACAACACAAGACAGGTCAGTAACAACGGCCCCTGTCTGTCTGTCTGTGTCTGTGTGTGTGTGTCCATGTGTGCGTGTGTCTGTGTGTGTATGTGTCCATGTGTGTGTGCGTGTGTCTGTGTCCATGTGTGTGTGTCTGTGTCCATGTGTGTGTGTGTGTGTCCATGTGTGTGTGTGTGTCCATGTGTGTGTGTGTCTGCCTGTGTGTGTGTGTCTGTGTCCATGTGTGTGTGTGTGTCCATGTGTGTGTGTGTGTGTCCATGTGTGTGTGTGTGTCCATGTGTGTGTGTCCGTGTGTGTGTGTGTGTCCGTGTGTGTGTGTGTGTCCCCGTGTGTGTTTGCATGCAGTGTGACTCTGTGACTGACTCTATAAGGCAGCAACATCTATCATCGGGCATCGTCACCATTCCGATCCGTCTTCTTGCTGCTACTATCGGGCATGAGGTACAGAAGAGGTGGACACTGCCCGCTCCGTCGTGGGTACTGACTGCCCCACCATCAATGGGATCTACAGGAGGGGCAGCCATCATCATCAGAGACCCACACCATCCTGGCCACACTCTCATCTCACCCCTGCCATCGGGAAGAAGAGCTGGAGCCAGAAAACTGTAAGGTTCAGGAACAGCTTCTTCCCTAAAGCCAACAGGCTATTAAACACAACTTCCTAAACTACAAACTATATAAACTTGGGGAGCACTGTACTTGTCTTTGCACTTTTATTGAATTATATATTTAATATATAAACTGTATGTTCTGCTGCTTCTGATGTTTACAGAGCACAATGTTTACATATCCTGCTGAGCTGCTACAAGCAAGGATATCATTGTTGTGTTTCGGTACATGTGACAATCTTTACCAACTTATTTCCCCTGTAGTCTTGGATAATTATTCTATTTACACCTCCCTTGCTCTTCATCATCTCACTAGACCATTGTCAGGGTGTAGCTCTGATAGAGACACAAAATGCTGGAGTAACTCAGTGGGACAGGCAGCATCTCTGGAGAGAAGGAATGGGTGACGTTTCGGGTCGAGACCCTTCTTCAGACTACATATGTGGAGCTCTGAGTCCAGGGCAGGTCGCCTTGATCTTCTGGCCGTTACTGACCCCTCGACTCTAACTGAACACAACTGCCGCAGTTTTGACTGGACAGACAACGCAACGATGTGACTGAGGGGTGTGTTAATCAATCATTTCTGCTGCTGTAATTGTGTTACGTAGCGAGCTGCCCGTGACCTACCGATCCGTGATATCTGCCCACATCCCTAACGGAGAAGGTCACTCAATCAACGGCTCCAATCTGACAACCTGAACACAACCGCAGATGCGGCAAACCTGAAATAAAAACTTAAATTGCTGGCAACACTCAGCAAGTTCGGCAGCATCTGTGGAGAGAGAAACACAGTTTGTCAGAAGGGACTCACCAAGTTGTCCAGCATCCTCATCAGTGCCTCAAACTCCTGCTCCCCGACTCTGCTCTTGTGCATCGGTCCGAAGGTGGTCCCAGCCCGTCCCACCGTGCCGATCTCCAGCGGTTTCACCGTGTCACGGTCCAGCAGAATCACGTTGTCCACACCGCCGGCACAGGACAGCGACGAAACCTGTCGGCACACCAGGTATGGATACAGCACAGAAACAGGCCCTTCAGCCCATCGAGCCCATGCAGACCAACCATCACCCCGTACACTAGTTTAGTTTAGATATACAGCGCAGAAACTCGCCCATTGAGTCCGCACCGACCACAGATCAACCGGACATTGGTTTAGAGATACAGCGGGGAAACAGGCCCTTCGGCCCATCTAGCCCACGATCACACTGTACACTAGCACTATCCTACACACACTTTAGATATACAGTGCGGCAACAGGCCCTTCGGCCCATTGAGCCCACGCAGACCAACAATCAACTATTCACTAGTTCTATGGTACCCCATTTTCACATCCTACATACTGGGGACAATTTGCAGAGAGACAATTAACCTACAAATCCGCACGTCTTGGATGTGGGAAAAAACCAGACCACCCGGAGAAAACCCACAGGGAGAACATGCAAACTCCACACAGACAGCTCCCAAGGTCAGGATTGAGCCTGGGTCTCTGGTGCTGTGAGACAGCAACTCTACCGCCGCCCACGGTATTTTGCACAGAATAGAAACATGGAAAATAGGTGCAGTTGTAGGCCATTCGGCCCTTCGAGCCAGCACCGCCATTCAAAATGATCATGGCTGATTATCCACGATCAGTACCCCATTCGTGCTTTCTCCCCATATCTATTGATTCCGTTAGCCCCAAGAGCTAAATCTAACTCTCTCTTGACTACATCATGACATAAGGTTACAGCTTGTTGGAGAATTAATGGGCAATTAGAACGTAGAACGACTGTACATCACAGGAACGGGCCCTTCGGCCCACAATTCTATACTGGAATCAACTGGCACAAACTCCTACCTGTATTTCACAGGCGGATTGAAGGTGGTAGATTTTGTAGAAAGCCTCTTCCACAGTTTCACCGAGAGCTAACACACCGTGATTCCGTAGAAGCAGGACCTGGGTGAGAGATCATTAACAAGTGTGTCACAGTTGGTACCCACGGCCATAGATGTTGCCAAAGATGCCGTGTCCTGGCCAGAGTGTCGGCAACTCTGGGTAACGTTCCCGGCTGCCAGATGTGTCCAGGTGTGGCACCACAGCTGCATCATCTGGAACAGATTATTCCAGGATCACATCTGATGCATTGTGGAACTGTGGCCACAACAAAGTCCACACTCCCGGACAACCTGACTGTCCAGCATGGACGTGTCGGGCCAAAGAGCCTCCTGTGATCTGCAGCCTGATGCAAGGATGAGCAAGTCTATGATCAGTGGGTCACATGGACCTGTCTGTGGGAGATCCGGTGGATGGGACAGAGAACGTCACCAGGGACACACATCCATGCACAAGGCCATCACCCCACCTGACACACAATGTCACAGCTGGAGTTACTCAGCGGGTTGAGCAGCATCTGTGGAGGGAAATGGACTGGCGGAGTTTTGTGTCTGAAGAAGGGTCCTGACCCAAAACATTGTCTGTCCATTGCACAGATGCTGCCCGACCCGCTGAGTTTCTCCAGCGTTTTGTATTGCCGTATAACACGTTGGTTCGGACACGACCAGAGGTTTGCGGCCAATTGTGGGCCTGAACATTGGGTAGGACATGGAGGTGGACACGAGATGCAGACACACCCTCGTTCATGAGTGCAGAGACTGCAACTCCACGAGGAGCAGCTGGGGCTGGGGCTGGACAACTGTGAAGGAGAGGAGATCAGACAGAGGTGGAGATATTGGTGGTGAGTTTGGAGAGGAGAGATAAGGCCAAGCACTTCTCTTTAAGTCTGAAGAAGGGTTTCGGCCCGAAATGTCGCCTATTTCCTTCGCTCCATAGATGCTGCTGCACCCGCTGAGTTTCCCCAGCAATTTTGTGTAACTTCTCTTTAACAGGTGGTTTTAGAGCAATCTAGTCTGAAATTGCCACTCTTCAGCAACAGCTTGCAAATGGAAGTTTCAAACATTTCTGTATGTGAGGAAAAGGTAAACCCATGAGCAGTGCAGGTGTAAAGGCACGCACCTTGCAGGTGTAAAGGCACGCACCTTGCAGGTGGGTCCTAGGCACTTCTGTAGTTGGATCCTTTCATCCTCAGTCTCCAGAGCTCCATTATATTCATAGTAAGCAACATCGCCAACCAGCAACGCCTCGTGGGATAATGGTAAAATGCCGCACTTCATGGCTGAAACCTGCAGGACAAGAGACAACATGAAGGAACTGCAGGTGCCGGTTTACACTGAGGACAGACGCTAAAAGCTGGAGTAACTCAGTGGGACAGGCAGCATCTCTGGAGAGAAGGAATGGGTGACATTTCAGTCTGAAGAAGGGCCTTGACCTGAAAAGTCACCCATTCCTTATCTCCAGAGATGCTGCCTATCCCTCTGAGTTACTCCAGCATTTTGCATCTGTCGTTGGCCGGAGGAGAGGATGGGTTGGAGCAAGAGATCCCACGGCCACCAGGGCTGAAGGAGCAGCCGGTGCTACTCGTGTGGAAGATTGGCCTGTGTCCTGGGCTGTGAGAGTGGCCAGTGGGTGTGTGTGTGAATGACCAGTGTGTGTGTGTGTGTGTGGCCAGTGTGTGAGTGACCAGTGTGTGAGTGACCAGTGTGTGTGAGAGTGACCAGTATGTGAGAGTGACCAGTGTGTGTGAGTGACCAGTGTGTGTGTGAGTGACCAGTGTGTGTGAGAGTGACCAGTGTGTGTGTGAGAGTGACCAGTGTGTGTGTGAGAGTGACCAGTGTGTGTGAGAGTGACCAGTGTGTGTGTGAGAGTGACCAGTGTGTGTGTGAGAGTGACCAGTGTGTGTGAGAGTGACCAGTGTGTGTGTGACCAGTGTGTGAGAGTGACCAGTATGTGAGTGACCAGTGTGTGTGAGAGAGTGACCAGTGTGTGAGAGTGACCAGTGTGTGAGAGTGACCAGTGTGTGTGAGAGTGACCAGTGTATGAATGACCAGTGTGTGTGTGAGTGACCAGTGTGTGTGAGAGTGACCAGTGGGTGTGTGAGTGACCAGTGGGTGTGTGAGTGACCAGTGTGTGTGTGTGACCAGTGTGTGTGTGTGACCAGTGTGTGTGTGTGTGTGTGAGTGACCAGTGTGTGTGAGAGTGACCAGTGTGTGAGTGACCAGTGGGTGTGTGAGTGACCAGTGGGTGTGTGAGTGACCAGTGTGTGTGTGTGACCAGTGTGTGTGTGTGTGTGTGAGTGACCAGTGTGTGTGTGAGTGACCGGTGGGTGTGTGAGTGACCAGTGTGTGAGTGACCTGTGTGTGAGTGACCTGTGTGTGAGTGACCAGTGGGTGAGTGACCAGTGTGTGTATGTGAGGGACCAGTGTGTGAGTGACCGGTGGATGTGAGTGACCAGTGTGTGTGAGAGAGTGACCAGTGTGTGTGTGAGTGACCGGTGGGTGTGAGTGATGTTGTACAGGTCTGGCACCAGGGCTTTCACTGCAGTCGGTGGGAGCTGAGGTTTGAGAACCACGGGGAACTCGGACAGACATTCCGGCCGATGTCCGATCAGGAACTTCCACCCGTGGACACGGCGAGTTTAGGAACAAGGAGGCGGGAACGTTGCTCAGGGTAACGGGATTGCTACGTAGCACTGAGCCAGGGTCACCGGGTTGACCGGTTACTCACCGCGGCCGTGGCCGGAGTGTGAAGGTGAATGATGCAGCGGACATCCGGGCGGGCTGAGTAGATCGCTGAGTGCAGGCTGAAGCCGGCACAGTCCACGGGGAAACCTGAGCTGCCCCGACTCACCACCTCCCCCAGAATGTTGACCTTCACCTGGGGATGAAGCAGAAGTGGAGACACAAACCATCAACCGTGGAGGTGGCTGCACCCACACTCACCACCACCAACGTTCACCACCCCCATCCCTCCCACCAAACCCACTCACCTCTCCCCCTCTCCCCTCTCACACTCTGTCTTTCCATCTCTGGCCTTTATCCAAACATCAACTTGCTCCCACCTGTAAATCAGCATCTGCAGTTTAGTTTAGAGATATAGCGTGGAAACAGGCCCATACACTAGTTCTATCCTTTATAGTAGAGACAGAGGCCAATGAACCTGCACGTCTTTGGAACGAGGGACGAACAAACCCCATTTCCAAATAAAACAAAATAATCTGGAAATACTTGCTTCAATCTGGAAAATAAACTCAGCCCAATGGAATTAGGGTTAGGAAGGGTCTTGACCTGAAACATCACCTGTTCCTTCCATCCAGAGAAGCTGCCTGACCCGCTGAGTGACTCCAGCATTTTGTGTCTGTTTTAGGGTCAGGGTTATGACAGGCATATTTGTAAAGACTGTGGTGTGAACAATGAAGATGTTGGAAGTACAGTGTCTCTCCCCACAGCATCTTGGTTAATGTGAATAAAATGGAGGCTGGCAGATTTCCCTGCTGCGAGAGTCTGGCATTAAACATGTACGCAGGATCATTTCAATCCACTCTTCTTTCCCTGCTGCCTCTGTTGGCAGTGAGCAAAAGCTCCCAGCAGGAGCTACAGATCAAGCATCAGCAGCTTGTGCCAGATCTAGTCCAGGCAGGCATGTTTGTGCTGAAAACCTCTCTGTCTCGCTCCACATTTAATAAGCATTAATGCCACAAGTTACCCACTTCATTGCAGTCTGTCCAGGCAATGGGACAACTTACTGTAGGTATGTTGGTCAGTGTGGGGCATGTTGGTCAGTGTGGGGCATGTTGGTCAGTGTGGGGCATGTTGGTCAGTGTGGGGCATGTTGGTCAGTGTGGTCAGTGTGGGGCATGTTGGTCAGTGTGGGGCATGTTGGTCAGTGTGGGGCATGTTGGTCAGTGTGGGGCATGTTGGTCAGTGTGGGGCACGTTGGTCAGTGTGGGGCATGTTGGTCAGTGTGGCGCATGTTGGTCAGTGTGGGGCATGTTGGTCAGTGTGGGGCACGTTGGTCAGTGTGGGGCATGTTGGTCAGTGTGGGGCATGTTGGTCAGTGTGGTCAGTGTGGGGCATGTTGGTCAGTGTGGGGCATGTTGGTCAGTGTGGGGCATGTTGGTCAGTGTGGGGCATGTTGGTCAGTGTGGGGCACGTTGGTCAGTGTGGGGCACGTTGGTCAGTGTGGCGCATGTTGGTCAGTGTGGGGCATGTTGGTCAGTGTGGGGCACGTTGGTCAGTGTGGGGCAGTGTGGGGCATGTTGGTCAGTGTGGGGCATGTTGGTCAGTGTGGGGCATGTTGGTCAGTGTGGTCAGTGTGGGGCATGTTGGTCAGTGTGGGGCATGTTGGTCAGTGTGGGGCATGTTGGTCAGTGTGGTCAGTGTGGGGCATGTTGGTCAGTGTGGGGCACATTGGTCAGTGTGGGGCACATTGGTCAGTGTGGGGCACGTTGGTCAGTGTGGGGCATGTTGATCAGTGTGGGGCATGTTGGTCAGTGTGGGGCATGTTGGTCAGTGTGGGGCATGTTGGTCAGTGTGGGGCATGTTGGTCAGTGTGGGGCATGTTGGTTTGTGTGGTCAGTGTGGTCAGTGTGGGGCATGTTGGTCAGTGTGGGGCATGTTGGTCAGTGTGGGGCATGTTGGTCAGTGTGGGGCATGTTGGTCAGTGTGGGGCATGTTGGTCAGTGTGGGGCATGTTGGTCAGTGTGGGGCATGTTGGTCAGTGTGGGGCATGTTGGTCAGTGTGGTCAGTGTGGGGCATGTTGGTCAGTGTGGTCAGTGTGGGGCATGTGGTCAGTGTGGGGCATGTTGGTTGGGGTGGTCAGTGTGGTCAGTATGGGGCATGTGTCCATGCTATATGACTCTACCACAATAAACATGGACAAACACAGAAAGCTCAGAATTGACATTTTCCACATGAAATATTTAAACCCACATACTTGTTTTCCAAAATTCCCTGGCAATTAATCTTCATCCAATTTCCTTTTGAGATTTCCTGAGGAATCTGTTTCCACTGCCCTTCAGATCATGTGCTTCATATTCCTCCCAGCTCCCTTTCTAATTGACCACAAACCCATACGTCACTCCTCACTCTGCTACAAAGCATTCCTTCCCCTGGAAGCTGTGAACAACTGCAGCTTCCAGAATGTTCTCTGCACGATGAGAACCCTCTTCCCCCTCGCCACGATCTCCAAACCTTTCCTGAAGACTTTGTGGGAAACATGAAGAGCCTCGTGTTGTCAATGTAGCCGATACTGTGGTTGGGTATCAGGCCTTGCCGAGCCCAGACCCTGCACGTCCCCCAAGGGCCGGACAGACGCAGGTTCAAGAGCAAGGGCCAATAGGTCAGTGAACCGGGGTCTTAACGTCCACGCCCTCATGGTGGTCTGCACTGCGCGCGCACGCGCCCAACATGTAAGAGGCGGCTGGGGGTGAATGTGGGAACTCCTCACTGACGTGGGCCATTCTTCACTGGACACTGCTGGGATTGACAAGGAATACCCGACCCGACCTGTTGAATGGACGATCGAAGAGGGAATATGATCTACAATCACAAATTATATTCAAAGTAAAATAAAATAAAAGGGTCCCGACCCAAAACGTCACCTATCCATGTTCTCCACAGATGCTGCCTGACCCGCTGAGTTACTCCAGCACTCTGTGAAAAATCACCTATCCATGTTCTCCACAGATGCTGCCTGACCCGCTGAGTTACTCCAGCACTCTGTGAAAAATCACCTATCCATGTTCTCCACAGATGCTGCCTGACCCACTGAGTTACTCCAGCACATTGTGTCTTTTTCTGTGAAGCAGCTTCTGCAGTTGTTTGTTGCTATAACAAGGCTGACCCAGGGGGGAGAGGGTTAACAATCTGTACTCACCAGGATAGAGCCGGACACTTCTCCGTACGAGATTCCTCTGGGAATGATGAGGAAATGATCGTGTTCCTTACTGACCCGGAGCTGGAGGGAAAAACAGACACAGATTAAACCTAGCATCTCCATTGGCCAGTTCCCCAGTCTTTAACCATTGTTCAGTAGTGGCGCAGTGGTGCAGCGGGTAGAGCTGCTGCCTTACAGCGCCACAGAGACGCCTGCCTTCCACCCGCAGATATGCCAGACTCACAGGACAGTCCCTGCAACGTGTGCAATGGCTGGTGTAACAGATGGTCCACATTGCAGGTGGGGCCGCTGAGACCCAGGGCATCTTGCTGAGGCAAATATCTCATTCTCAACACCACACATAAACCGGCAGCTTCTGATGAAAAAACATTTCCTGCAATAAGTGTCAGTTCCTTTCTCTGGTTGTCGGCTTCCAACTGAAGGCAGCAAGATTTGTAGAGGGGGAGAGGAGAGAGAGAGAGAGAAAGGAGAGAGAGGGGGAGGGGGAGGGGGAGAGGGAGAGGAGTACAAATAGACGGAGGCCGCTCTCTTTCCCCTGCTCCCACTCACCGTGATGTAGGTATTGGGCAGCTGAGCCCAGCCAAACAGGTCCAGTATACGGTGAACGCTGGCCACCTTGCAGCGCATCATCCTCTCCCCCTTGGCAAAGGGCATCAACCCCGTGGCATGAAGGTCATTGATTGGTGCAACCATTATCACCCCTATGATGGAAACATTCACAAATGTACTTGGATCACAAGAACCCTAACCCTAAATAATAAGGTGCCACATGACAGATTAACACAAGGCAAGTTTAGTTTAGAGATACAGCGCGGAAACAGGCCCTTCGGCCCACCGGGTCCACGCCGACCAGCGATCCCCGCACACTAACGCTATCCTACACACACTGGGGACAATTTACACATACACCAAGCCAATTAACCTACAAACCTCTGCGTCTTTGGAGTGTGGGAGGAAACCGAAGATCTCAGAGAATACCCACACAGGTCACGGTGAGAACGTACAAACTCCGTACAGACAGCACCCGTAGTCGGGATCGAACCCGGGTCTCGGGCGCTGCATTGGCTGTAAGGCAGCAACTCTACCGCTGCGCCACCGTGCCGCCCTGTTCAAGGGAGATGGGGACATTACAAGGGTAAGGGGCTGGTGAAAGGAGGGGGAGGTGGTACTGAGGTCACAAGTCTGATGCTGGAACAGGTGGGACGACCCAGTTGGTCTCTTCCTTATGTTGGTAGAGTCTCCAAATATTTGTTGCCACACGCTTACCTGCCCAGTAACCCTGAGACAGGTGGACCTTACCTGGTGGTGAGGTGGGAATGGACATCGGGGTGCTCCTCATGAAGTCCACAATCTGTTGCAGAGCCCACAGTTTGCTCGAGTCACTCCCTTTCTTCATCTGCTCCTGAATCAAGCATTCCAATTCATCTCGGAACGCCTGAAGAGATCGAGGATTTGGTTATTTATGGCCCGGTAATCACGGTGATCCCAATAAACCCGGGAGAGACATGGATTACGGTCATTTATGGCCAAGCATCGAGACAACGGCTGACCCACTCCGGCCACAGGTCCCCGTGCCAGGGGCTGTGGCACCAAAACTCAGTTCCAATTGGCCAGTTCTCGCCAGATCATTCAAACCACTGGTCAGTGTGATGGTCAGTGGACAGGCGTCTGGTCAGTGTGGCGGTCAGTGGACAGGTGTCTGGTCAGTGGCGGTCAGTGGACGGGCGTCTGGTCAGTGTGGCGGTCAGTGTGGCGGTCAGTGGATGGGTGTCTGGTCAGTGGCGGTCAGTGGACGGGCGTCTGGTCAGTGTGGCGGTCAGTGGACGGGTGTCTGGTCAGTGGCGGTCAGTGGACGGGCGTCTGGTCAGTGTGGCGGTCAGTGTGGTGGTCAGTGGACGGGCGTCTGGTCAGTGTGATGGTCAGTGGACAGTGTCTGGTCAGTGGCGGTCAGTGGACGGGCGTCTGGTCAGTGTGGCGGTCAGTGGCGGCTAGGGGCAGGCAGGGAGGTGCTGAGTGTTCCCGCTAAGCTGACTGTTACTCACCGGGCTCTGTAAGATCATGGTCACCCTCTTCTTCTGCTCCATCAGGTTGAAGTCCTGCCTCAGGGTGGGTGCCATGTTCCGCAGCCGCTGATATTCCGGGTCACTCTCCATCTGCTCAAAGTAGCCCTCCTTCCTGGTGGAGCTGGGAGCTGGTGGCACCAATACCACCTCCTGGCTGCCCTGACTGGTCATCCTGCCCACCGACTGACCACTCCCCTAGGCACGGGGACAAAAGCAGACAGGGAGTAAGTGTCAGAAAGCAGTGTCCACCTGTCAAGCAACTGGCCATGTGTACAGACTCACTCTCACCCAAGCAATCTGCTACTTGATCCACATATGTAACATTATGAGAAGCATAAACAACAGACGCACAGTCGGCTAAAGACAATGTGGGCCGTCAGCCTCTGGCTCAAGGTGCAAACGTCAAATAACAGAGCATTTAGGTTATGGTGGGAGTGGGGACAGGTTACACACAGAGAGTGCTGGAGTAACTCAGCGGGTCAGGCAGCATCTATGGAGAACATGGATAGGTGACGTTTCACAGAGTGCTGGAGTAACTCAGCGGGTCAGGCAGCATCTGTGGATAACATGGATAGGTGACGTTTCACAGAGTGCTGGAGTAACTCAGCGGGTCAGGCAGCATCTCTGTGGGCCGAAGGGCCTGTTCCTGTGCTGGATTGCTCTGTGTGTTCAGGCGTCAAGGGCTAGATTGGCAGAACAGCCTCTCACAGTTAAACCCACAGAGTGTGTGTGTGTAGAGAAAGTTCCCTGAACATGGGATCATTGGCTGTGAATCTTCTAAACTTCCCTCGATTCTAGAAAGGTCCCAAAGGATGAAAAACGAACTGTAACAGGATAGAGAGGGAAGGGGAGAGGGAAGATAAGCCAATTAGTTTAACATCTGTTATTGCAAATTGCTCAAATACATTTTTAATAAGGCCCCAGATAAATTGCAACAGGATGGAAATTGTAGACCAGGATATTGTGTGAAGGTCAGTGGTGAATCTGTCCGCCCCCTCCCCCCCCCCCCCCCCCCCCCCCCCCCCCCCCCTCCCTCCCTCCCACTCCCTCCGTCCCCCTCCCTCCCACTCACTAGATATCACCGCCTCAGGTTCCAGAACAGAATGGGAAGAGGCGGTGGGGTCAGAGGCTAGGGGGCAGGCAGGGTCAACGTTACATCAGGACAGGCCAGGGTTCAATGTCCACCAGCTCTGGGGGGTTCCAGACTCACGGCACCTTCTCCCCAACAGCCAAGGTTTGGCATAGAGTCTCCCTCAGCCCAGGGTGTGAGAGGCAACACAGCAGCTGCCCTCACCTGGGCACAGACACTTGGCCACAGACACCTGGCCACAGACACCCGGGCACAGACACCTGGCCACAGACACTTGGCCACAGACACCTGGCCACCAAGCCAAGCCCCACCCCAAAAACTGTAATCTGTGAGATTTAAAATGTTTCCTTTGGTGAAGACTCACGAAGCACTCAGTCACACATTAGGCAAATTAACTAACTGCCTTCATTCACAAAACATTGGCAGCAGGGTGGTTAAAAATAATTAAATGTGGATAATATTTGATCTTTGCTTTGTGCAGAGCAGGGAGCAGATCTGCAGATCAGTGTAATTAGCCCACAACGACAGGATCGCACACTGATTACAGCTCGTTACTGACGAGTGCCACTCAGAGGCTGATTATAACCATTACACAGTCGCTTGCTGCCAGCATGGGGTGTTCACTGGCACCGATACATGGATATTCATTCCCACTAGAGTTACAGAGGCAGACAGATAGATGAAGCACGGAAACAGGCCCTTCGGCCCACGTACACTGTACTGACCATCACAGAGGCTACACAAAATGGCAACAGGCCCTTCGGCCCACATGTCTGCACTGACCCTCATGCCCGTATTAATTCTACTTTATTTCCCCATTATTCTATCAGTCTCTCAGCCACACACTTGAGGCAAGTTGCAGTGGCCAGTCCTCACTGACACCTTCACTTACAGCAGCTAAGGCAGAGCGGATTGTTGCTACTATTGTTATTCAGGAAGTTGCTGAAAACTTCAGTGGTCCCTGCAGCCAAATGCAGATGTGGACAGATGTGAATCCCCTCCAGCAGTAGAAGCACCTTGAGGTTCTGCATCTCTGCACACGCGTGTGGGTAGCTCTCCATCTCTGCACACGCGTGTGGGCAGCTCTCCATCTCTGCACACGCGTGTGGGTAGCTCTCCATCTCTGCACACGCGTGTGGGTAGCTCTCCATCTCTGCACACGCGTGTGGGCAGCTCTCCATCTCTGCACACGCGTGTGAAGGCAGAGAGACTAGGGCAGCGATCAGTGTTAGGGTCAGTATTGGGGTCAGTGTTGGGGTCAGTGTTGGGGTCAGGGTTGGGGTCAGGGCTGGAGTCAGGGCTGGGGTCAGGGCTGGGGTCAGGGTCAGTATTGGGGTCAGGGTCAGTATTGGGGTCAAGGTCAGGGCTGGGGTGGGGTGGGGTCAGGGTTGGGGTCAGTATTGGGGTCAAGGTCAGGGTTGGGGTCAGGGCTGGGGTCACGATTAGGGTCAAGGTCAGTTTGGGGTCAGGGTACCTGCCCAACCAGTGCAGACCATACAGGGGAAACCATCCAGCAGAGGGGTACGGGACCTTCCAGAATGTTCTGTGTCTGCAGATTCTTCACAACACGTACAGTTCACATTGGAACTGCAACCCCTGCCCGGGCGCACATGCCCCACAGCAACAGACCCAGGGGGAGACTTGACATTTCCTGTTGCCATTCTCAGAAAGAAAGAGATGTCGACACAATGCTGGAGTAACTCGTCCCCCACACCTCCTCACAGCTCCACACACCCGGGATCGATCCTGACTACGGGAGCTGTCTGTGTGGATTTTACATATTCTCCACGTGACCACCTGGGTTTTCTCCCTACACCCCAAAGTCATGCAGTTTCTGGGTTAATTGGCTTCTGTAAATTGTCCCTCGTGTGTAGGGAGTGGTCGATGTTCAGCATGCACTTAGCGGGCCGAAGGGCCTTTACCAGACTATCTCTAAACTAAGCACATGTTTGAAGGATTTTGGAATGGAGGGAATGGCATGGAGAGGAGGTGAGGCCTGGGACAGGTGGGGCAGTTGGACAGGTGGACAGGTGCGTGGGTGATGGGTCATATTGAACATGGGGCAGGTGGGTGTGTGGTGGTGTCTTTGTACAGCTAGATCGTTACGTTGACCCCGACTGTACATTCACCGCTGGGCTGCCCCAACGTTTCTTCTCCCACGGTTCCAAATCACCCGCTTAATCCAGGATTCATTAAACTGGTTTTAATCTCTCTCCCACATTGCTGTAATAATCCCTCGGGCTGCAACAAATAATCC
The DNA here is from genome assembly GCF_010909765.2 of Amblyraja radiata. Lineage (NCBI taxonomy): Eukaryota > Metazoa > Chordata > Chondrichthyes > Rajiformes > Rajidae > Amblyraja > Amblyraja radiata. Next base: position 18,216,246 of record NC_045994.1, read on the forward strand.
TCCACATCTCTCGTTACAAAGGCTGCCTGCCCAATGCACCATTTGATATATTGTGTATAGATATTCACAATGTTCCATTGCCTACAGCCATTCTTAAACCGGTCTGAACCCCACACTAATCACGTGCCCCACTTTGCCCATTCATTTATTCTTTCTACAAACCCCTCAGGTTTTCCTGCCAGCTACATTCTCCACTCCTATCCCATTAACACCTTTCACAAATGTGGCTGTGTCACTCTCTCTCTTTCTGATATTTAATTCTTTAATAAATAATTTGAATGGTTCTTCTCCGCACAGTTGCCTGAGAAAGACCACATCTCTTTATTTCAGATTTAGTACAGGCACATTATCCTCAACATCTGGCCCCGACCTGATAATCAATCTCTGGACAAGGCAACTTGACCAGGCACTAAATCTCCACCATTCCTTCACAGACTGTGGGCATGGTGAGGCCAGTTGTTACATCCTTCGATGCCCTTGAGAATCCGTGAGGAGAGATGATTCTCCAGGACTACCTTCTGGTGCGTGTAGTTGTAGAAACGTAGAAGCACAGAAACATAGACAATAGGTGCAGGAAGAGGCCATTCGGCCCTTCGAGCCAGCACCACCACTCAATACGATCATGGCTGATCATCCCCAATCAATAACCCGTTCCTGCTTTCTCCCCAGATCCCTTGATCCCGTTAGCCCTCAGAGCTGCTGTTGTGGTGACAGACCCAGAGGTCACAAGGAACAGAGGTCAAGTTAAAGTCAGGCTGGTTCAGGTTCATTATTGTTACATAAACCGAAGCCAATCAAATCAGGCGTACAAAACATAAATACAATCAAGACAAACTCGTCCAATAGGTGGAGCAAAGGAAAGATACAGAATGCAGAATATAGTTCTCAGCATTGTAGCGCATCAGTTCCAGAGACAAAGTCCAATGTCTACAATGGGGTAGAGGTGAATCGGACAGTACCCGAACTGATGGAAGTTCCATGCTGAACCCTGATAACAGATGGGAAGAAGCTGTTCCTGAGGGAGATTGGTCTGAACGTTGGCGTTCCTTTGTAGCTGCTGCCTTTGTATCGACCAGTTGAAGATGTATCCCAGACTCAGCCGGTTGCTTTGGGTGCCTTGTTGTGGATTTGTACGTTCCCTCGGCAACCGGCTGGATACCTGTGGGGTGATGGTGTCATGACCCCATGTAGGTGAATGACCAAGGGCCAGGGTGGAGGGCACTATGAGACAGAGCAAGCTGCACGCCAGACCCGCTGAGTTACTCCAGCACTTTGTCTTTTACTCAACAGCGTCTGCAGTTGCTTGTGTCTCCATTGATACAGGGGAATTTGGGGCATTCGGAGCCAATGAGCTGAATGCCCCGTCTGGCTGTGGTGTGGAATGTGGGAGGACCGGCTATGAGGCATCAATGATCCAAATATCCGTGGCCTTATCCCACTGAAAGCAGGAACGGAGGTGAAACAACCATTTGCTACTTCTATTCCAGCATTCCACATTCATATTCCTGCTTGACCCCATCGAGTTACTCAGCGAGTTATCCACTGTTCACCTTCTGGAATGGTCTTACAACTTGTATTGCGAGATATTCTTCCAACAACCAGAAAGTTCACTTTTGGAAATGGTCTTTTACGGACCGCGTAGACACTGGCGGAATTCCCTCCATCTGTACTAAATAAGGACACTAATATCTATCTGAAGGCACAAGATTGACTTGCCCCTTCTCCCCAGGGACTGGGTGTTACAGTTTCACTTGTCTTTAGTCATTCAGACAGTTGGGACAGCTTTTGTTAGAACGTGAAGCGTGGCGGAGAATGAACCAGAATTGACAGGGGAAGTCAAATCTTCAGCAAGTTGTTGCAATCTTCTATTTGAAACAGAACAATAGCCCTTTGCCTCTCCCAATAGCACCGAGGCCAGGCTAGTCTATGCGTGCTGGTCTTCAATCATTTATTCAATCGCTCCACTCGTTTAAACCTCGACTCCAACAGCAGCATTGTTTACTTCACTGGACTTTATCCTGTATATGTGCCAATCTCTGTGACCACGTGGGTTTTCTCCAGGTGTTCCAGTTTCTCACACTACAAAAACGTGCAGGTTTGTAGGTTAATTGGCTTCTGTAAATTGTTCCTAGTGAGTAGGATAGCACTAGAGTATGGGTGATTATAGGTCAGCACGGACTCAGTGGGCCGAAGGGCCTGTTTCCATGCTGAATCTCAAAACTAAACTAAAAATAAAACTAACCTTGCCATTCATAAAGAAACAGCCCTGGGTTCCATTTCAGTGGTCAGTGGGAAGGGCATTAGTCCAGGCTCTCATGGACTCTGTAATCTGGACAATCACAACAGCACGGGCCGACTTTCGCACCTAACCCCTCTCTGGCCTCGGTCAGTCAGTTCCCTGACGGTGGGGAAGCAGTCAGTGGGTGGGTGATGGGTGAATGCAGAGGTTGGTGAAACAAGGACTGGTGACTCTCCTGAATGGGAGTCGAGCTGGAGTCAGTCTAACCCCTTCAACATATGCCCACATCGCACATCAAATTAACGGGTTAAGGCAGAAAAGCCTCTTCCATTTAGTTAATTGAAAAGAATAACATTGAAATTCCGGTGTGGCAATCAGACATTACTAACTGCTCCATTATATCAGGCTTTAACCTCTGTGTTGGAATCAATAACATAATGTTACAGGTTTGATTTGCTTTCAGATATTCTGGGACATTGGCCTAGTTTCCTCTGCAATTTAATGATTATTGCCGTGTGGAGATTGAACGGGTGCCTGGAGCTAACAGACAGAAGCTGGGAGCAAGTCCAGTCAATGTTATCTCTTATACTCACTGTATCTTCCAACTGTGCATGGCTGGATTGTATCCATTCATTCACACTCCCTCTTCCCCCTCTCCCATCATGTACAGTCTTTCATGTTTCCCACTTTAATATTTCCCATTGAAAAGAGATTATTTATTCGGGGTTCATCACTGACTGTCCCAGTGGGGCTGACAACTGCAGATTACACCAGCAATTAATCTCCATCACCCAGGTTGCAGCAAGGGCGATGATTTGTGGCAGCTCCACTGACGTAAACTAATATTTCTCGTTACATTACTGACTCATTTTAATGCTATTGATTTTCTTCCAAACCCACCGCGAAAAGAACTACTTCAGGCTAATTCAACTCTGCCATGGCCCATCCGCTATAAACTCTCCTGAAAGCTGGCACTTTGACCAAACTCTGGGCCATCTCACATGCCTGGTGTTAGACATTCCTATCAAGGGCCATGGGAAGTTTTGCTCTGCCTCAGGCGCTATGTAAATGCAGGTTGTTGATCGTTACACCGGCTACAGAAGAGTTTTTCCTCCCTCGGTTTGGACCACATCCTCAGCACCAGAGGTGAAAGGTCAGCAGGTAACCATGGCACCTGTCCAGTTGGTCAGAGTGGGGTGGATTTAACATGGTGGCACATGGTGGACATCTATCCAAGGCCTCTACTTCCTCAGAAGACTTGTGAAGTTCGGCATGTCCCCAACAACCCTCACCAACCTCTACAGATGCACCATAGAAACCATTTTATCGGGAAGCATCATAGCTTGGTTTGGGAACTGCTCCACCACAAGAAATTGTGGATGCAGAACAGACCATCACACAAACCAACCTCCCTTCCATCTACACCTCACGCTGCCTTGGCAAGGCCAGCAGCATCATCAAGGACCAATCTCACCCCGGTCCCTCCCTCTTCCCCCCCCTCTCCCATTGGGCAAGAGGTACAGAAGTGTGAAAACACTCACCGCCAGATTCAGGGACAGTTTCTTCCCGGCTGTTATCAGGCAACTGAACCGTCCTCTCACCAACTAGAGAATGGTCCTGACCTCCCATCTACCTCATTGGTGACCCATGGACTATCTTTAATTGTACTTTATCTTGCATTAAACATTATTCCCTTTATCAGTACACTATGTAATCATGTATAGATAGCAACAACAAAATATACTTCAGTAAACGTGATAATAATAAAGAAAACTCAATCCAGAATAGCCATAATCTGCCAACCAACATTTAGTTTGTGGAGTTTGTCACAACAGCAAAATGTTTTATTTCTTCAACATCAGGAGAGATTACTGCGAGTTTCAGTCCTGATTATTTTGGGGCAATACACAAGACAAGTTGGTCTGTCTCCCACCCGTGGTATCTGGCCATGGTTACAAGGAGAGGTTGGACAAGGAGAGGTTGGACAAACATGGACTGAGTTCTCTGGAGCTTCAGAGGCTGAGAAGAAACTCGACTGGTTCATAAAATTATGAAAGACATGGATAGGGTGGAAGGTCAGAACCTCTTAACCCCCAGGATGCAAAGGTCAAAGGCTAGAGGGCATGACTAGAAGGGGAAAAGTTAATGTGTGGAGCAAGATGTTTAAAACAGTGAATGTGGTGCCTGGGTCACACTGTGGTGCAAGCAGACATGGTGGAAACTTTAATGAGGCTTGTAGACAGAGGGTTGAGGGTCACAGACCACATGCAGGCAGCTGGGATCTGTTTAAACTGACATCATGGTTAGCACAGAAATACTGGGCCGAAGGGCCTGTGATATGTTCCATGTCCAACATTGTCATAGAATGACTGAACTCTATGAGTTGACACACTGGGCTTTGTTCTGTGTCTCAGGAGCAGGATGAGAAATATTCATGTGAACAGCAGCCTGTTGCTGACATAAAGATGCAGTCTGCAACACAAGGGCGTTGGCTACACATTTCACAGAGAGATAGCAAGAGCAACTTCTGCATTCACGTGCATACATGAGATAAAACAGAACAACTCTGCGCTCCAAATACACACAGATAGCTGACCCTCCCCCCTCTTTCCACTGAGAGGTTTCTGCAGACAAACATTGCTGCTGTTCTCATCACTGCCACTGGCCTATGCCAGGCTTGTAAATGAGACACCATGGGTAAAGGTGCAATGAAACAACTCCAGGTGTGACAGGACAAATAGCTGGCAGGGGAAGTGTGACAAGAAAGTACAACGGAACTGGGAAAGACCAACAAAGGCAAAGACAAAATTATATTGAAAGGTAAAGAAAAGCAAAGAGCAAGGTGTACCGAGGTTGTTTGTGTGTAATCCAGCTAAAGATAGACTGGACATGAATCTAACCAAGCCGCCCACAGATGAAGGGTGATGGGTGAAGGGTGAAAGCGACAACATTTTGTGCAAACTTATAACATTCGTCCAATTAACAGTTCAAAGGTCTCCAAATAGGTAGATGGGAAGTCAGGATTGCATATAATTAGATATTACAGTACAATATATAATATATTATACTAGAATATAATTTTGGAAATATAAAATGATACAGTATTTTTCAAGTGGTCATGAGATCACAAGATGCCCTGATGCTGTAGGTAAATTAGAGACTTTAAATAAATCATCAGTTTTAGAGGCTAAAGCTCTGGTCGACTGACTGCATTTACTCATCTTCACAAGATAGCAAAGGCAATATCATACATATTTAATTAGCCAATGTTTGTGTCAGAGTTCTGAGGGAGAGATAGTGAGGTTCCGGTGAACTACAGACCAGTCAACTTAACACTGGACAAGCTACAGATGGGTAAATGGACAAGGCATTGGAAAGACACAGAGTGCTGGAGTAACTCAGCGGGTCAGGCAGCATCTATGGAGAACATGGATAGGTGACGTTTCACAGAGTGCTGGAGTAACTCAGCGGGTCAGGCAGCATCTGTGGAGAACATGGATAGGTGACGTTTCACAGAGTGCTGGAGTAACTCAGCGGGTCAGGCAGCATCTGTGGAGAACATGGATAGGTGACGTTTCAGAGTGCTGGAGTAACTCAGCGGGTCAGGCAGCATCTGTGGAGAACATGGATAGGTGACGTTTCACAGAGTGCTGGAGTAACTCAGCGGGTCAGGCAGCATCTGTGGAGAACATGGATAGGTGACGTTTCGGGTCAGACTGAAGCAGGGTCCCGAGCTGAAACGTCACCGATCCATGTTCTCCAGAGATGCTGCATTCAGCACTGGACCAGAACTGCCCCGAGTATCAACATGCGGCCGAACTAATCTCCCCGTCACAATCCCCAAGCACCAACGTGTGAGTCTATGACTGAGCACCGATCTATCCCCGTCCACTCATTCAGGGTAGGGTGGAAAATGCCATTCTTTCATTTTATTAACAGATCCCTCCCATTTCCTACAAATGCCACAAGCTCCATGAACATGAATCTGAACATTGCCGCATGCTACTCCACAGGAAACATTACACAACCCTGTCCACATTTCAGCCCAGTTCCTTTCTACAACATCATTTCTCTGTTGTTCAACATAAGTTTAACTTTTGCATTGTTAATCGAGGAGAGCTAAAGAGCACATTTCACCAGGATTTATTCTGCGTATTACAACCTGCAACCTTGAGGCACATCATTAACATAGAAACATAGAAACATAGAAATTAGGTGCAGGAGTAGGCCATTCGGCCCTTCGAGCCTGCACCACCATTCAATATGATCATGGCTGATCATCCAACTCAGTATCCCGTACCTGCCTTCTCTCCATACCCTCTGATCCCCTTAGCCACAAGGGCCACATCTAACTCCCTCTTAAATATAGCCAATGAACTGGCCTCGACTACCCTCTGTGGCAGGGAGTTCCAGAGATTCACCACTCTCTGTGTGAAAAAAGTTCTTCTCATCTCTGTTTTAAAGGATTTCCCCCTTATCCTTAAGCTGTGACCCCTTGTCCTGGACTTCCCCAACATCGGGAGCAATCTTCCTGCATTTAGCCTGTCCAACCCCTTAAGAATTTTGTAAGTTTCTATAAGATCCCCTCTCAATCTCCTAAATTCTAGAGAGTATAAACCAAGTCTATCCAGTCTTTCTTCATAAGACAGTCCTGACATCCCAGGAATCAGTCTGGTGAACCTTCTCTGCACTCCCTCTATGGCAATAATGTCCTTCCTCAGATTTGGAGACCAAAACTGTACGCAATACTCCAGGTGTGGTCTCACCAAGACCCTGTACAACTGCAGTAGAACCTCCCTGCTCCTATACTCAAATCCTTTTGCTATGAAAGCTAACATACCATTCGCTTTCTTCACTGCCTGCTGCACCTGCATGCCTACTTTCAATGACTGGTGTACCATGACACCCAGGTCTCGCTGCATCTCCCCTTTTCCTAGTCGGCCACCATTTAGATAATAGTCTGCTTTCCTGTTTTTGCCACCAAAATGGATAACCTCACATTTATCCACATTATACTGCATCTGCCAAACATTTGCCCACTCACCCAGCCTATCCAAGTCACCTTGCAGTCTCCTAGCATCCTCCTCACAGCTAACACTGCCCCCCAGCTTAGTGTCATCCGCAAACTTGGAGATATTGCCTTCAATTCCCTCATCCAGATCATTAATATATATTGTAAATAGCTGGGGTCCCAGCACTGAGCCTTGCGGTACCCCACTAGTCACTGCCTGCCATTGTGAAAAGGACCCGTTTACTCCTACTCTTTGCTTCCTGTTTGCCAGCCAGTTCTCTATCCACATCAATACTGAACCCCCAATGCCGTGTGCTTTAAGTTTGTATACTAATCTCTTATGTGGGACCTTGTCGAAAGCCTTCTGGAAGTCCAGATACACCACATCCACTGGTTCTCCCCTATCCACGCTACTAGTTACATCCTCGAAAAATTCTATAAGATTCGTCAGACATGATTTACCTTTTGTAAATCCATGCTGACTTTGTCCAATGATTTCACCACTTTCCAAATGTGCTGCTATCCCATCTTTAATAACTGACTCTAGCAGTTTCCCCACTACCGATGTTAGACTAACTGGTCTGTAATTCCCCGTTTTCTCTCTCCCTCCCTTCTTAAAAAGTGGGGTTACGTTTGCTACCCGCCAATCCTCAGGAACTACTCCAGAATCTAAAGAGTTTTGAAAGATTATTACTAATGCATCCACTATTTCTGGAGCTACTTCCTTAAGTACTCTGGGATGCAGCCTATCTGGCCCTGGGGATTTATCGGCCTTTAATCCATTCAATTTACCCAACACCACTTCCCGACTAACCTGGATTTCACTCAATTCCTCCAACTCCTTTGACCCGCGGTCCCCTGCTATTTCCGGCAGATTATTTATGTCTTCCTTAGTGAAGACGGAACCAAAGTAGTTATTCAATTGGTCCGCCATATCCTTGTTCCTCATGATCAACTCACCTGTTTCTGACTGCAAGGGACCTACATTTGTTTTAACTAATCTCTTTCTTTTCACATATCTATAAAAACTTTTGCAGTCAGTTTTTATGTTCCCTGCCAGTTTTCTTTCATAATCTATTTTTCCTTTCCTAATTAAGCCCTTTGCTGGTCTCTGAATTTCTCCCAGTCCTCCGGTATGCTGCTTTTTCTGGCTAATTTGTACGCATCATCCTTCGCTTTGATACTATCCCTGATTTCCCTTGTTATCCACGGATGCACTACCTTCCCTGATTTATTCTTTTGCCAAACTGGGATGAACAATTTTTGTAGTTCATCCATGCAGTCTTTAAATGTCTTCCATTGCATATCCACCGTCAACCCTTTTAGAATTAATTGCCAGTCAATCTTGGCCAATTCACGTCTCATACCCTCAAAGTTACCTTTCTTTAAGTTCAGAACCATTGTTTCTGAATTAACAATGTCACTCTCCATCCTAATGAAGAACTCAACCATATTATGGTCACTCTTGCCCAAGGGGGCACGTACAACAAGACTGCTAACTAACCCTTCCTCATTACTCAATACCCAGTCTAAAATAGCCTGCTCTCTCGTTGGTTCCTCTACATGTTGATTTAGATAACTATCCCGCATACATTCCAAGAAATCCTCTTCCTCAGCACCCCTGCCAATTTGATTCACCCAATCTATATGTAGATTGAAGTCACCCATTATAACTGTTTTGCCTTTGACAGCACGCATTTCTAATTTCCTGTTTGATACCATCTCCAACTTCACTACTACTGTTAGGTGGCCTGTACACAACACCCACCAGCGTTTTCTGCCCCTTAGTGTTTCGCAGCTCTACCCATACCGATTCCACATCCTCCAAACTAATGTCCTTCCTTTCCATTGCGTTAATCTCCTCTCTAATCAGCAACGCTACCCCACCTCCTTTTCCTTTCTCTCTATGCCTCCTGAATATTGAATATCCCTGGATGTTCAGCTCCCAGCCTTGGTCACCCTGGAGCCATGTCTCCGTGATCCCAACTATATCATAATCATTAATAGCTATCTGCACATTCAACTCATCCACCTTATTACGAATGCTCCTTGCATTGAGACACAAAGCCTTCAGGCTTGTTTTTACAACACTCTTACCCCTTATACAATTATGTTGAAAAGTGGGCCTTTTTGATTTTTGCCCTGGTTTTGTCTGCCTGCCACTTTTACTTTTCACCTTGCTACCTATTGCTTCTACCCTCATTTTACACCCCTCTGTCTCTACGCTCACACATTTAAGAAACCCTTTCCCTTTAACTCCATCCTCCACTATCCCATTCGACACCCCACCCCCCTTATTCAGTTTAAAACCACCCGTGTAGCAGTGGCAAACCTGCCTGCCAGAATGCTGGTACCCACACCTGTTAAGATGCAATCCGTCCCTTTTGTACAGTTCCCCCTTACCCCAAAACAGATCCCAGTGATCTAAGAATCTAAATCCCTGCCCCGTGCACCAGTTCCTCAGCCACACGTTCAGGTCCCGTATCTCCCTGTTCCTGCTCTCGCCAGCACGAGGAACTGGAAGCAAACCGGAGATAACAACCCTGGAGGTCCTGCTTTTCAGCATTTTTCCGAGCTCTCTAAAGTCACGCTGCAGAATATTCATCCCCTTCTTTCCGACATCGTTTGTGCCGACATGCACTACCACTTCCGGACGTTCACCTTCGCCCTTGAGGATTTTCTGCACTCTGTCCGTGACATCCTGGATCCTGGCACCAGGAAGGCAGCACACCATCCTCGCATCCCATCTGTTGCAGCAGAAACCCCTGTCCGTACCTCTCACAATGGAGTCTCCCACTACAATGGCGTTGCCTGCCTTAGGCCTTTTTGGTTCTGGCTCAACAGCCCTATTCGCATCGCAAGCCAGTCCGCCGCTCAGTGTAAACACGTCTTCTGTCCCGACAGCTTCTAAGTGGGTGAACCTGTTCACAAGAGGTACAACACCCGGGGACGTTGGCATTCCATGCTTCCCTCCCTTTCTCACTGTCTCCCACCTTCTCTCTTCCAGTACCTTAGGTGTAACAATCGTACTGTAGGACTTGTCGAGGAACGACTCCGTTTCTCGGACGAACCGGAGGTCATACACTTGCTTCTCCAGTTCCCCAACACGGCCCTTCAGGAGCTCTACCTGGATGCACTTCTCGCATTTGTAGCAGCCAGAGGCACCAGCGGTGTCCTTGACCTCCCACATACTGCAAGCATCACACTGAATCAGCTTGCCTGACATCTCCTTCTTTTGTCTCTACCTCTCAAGCGTATTGCGTGGTCTCCTCTCCTCAGCAGCCTCCCCTAAGACTCTCGAGCCAAAGACTCAAATACTGTGCCAGCACAAACCTCAGGACAATGCAAAGACCAGAGTTTCTGTGCAGACCAGGATTCACCACAGACAGATTCCAGATGGAGATACAGGCGGGAACTCATTTATCCACTGCCTGGGTTTTATAAAATCTTTAAATGTGGAACAGAATGACCTTGCAGTGACACACTGAGCTGTACAAGTCCTCACCTCTGGGAATAATGTGCGTCTCATGGATATTACCCCAAAGCAATAAAGCAAGTCTAGTGATCCAAGAGGAACAGAATGGAATGTGGCGTAGGAAGGAAGAGTGGAGCACGTCGAACCGCAGTGGGCAGTAACACGTGCCTGTAGTAACAATGACTGAATGTAGCCCACAATCCAAATAATGATACAAAATAAAATGTAACACTCCAGTAACACAGGGCAGGCACTATACAATGCAGACACAACATGCTGGAGTAACTCAGCGGGTCAGGCAGCATCTCTGGAGAGAAGGAATGGGTGATGTTTCGGGTCGAGACCCTTCTTCAGACTGATTTAAACCAGCATCTGCAGTTCTTTCCTACATTATACAATGTGTTACACCCCGGTAAAAGTGTATTGTTACACTAGGTGTGTAACACTCCAGTACCTGTGTGTTATATACTAGGTGTGTAACACTCCAGTACCAGTATGTTGTACACTAGGTGTGTAACACTCCAGTACCTGTGTGTTATATACTAGGTGTGTAACACTCCAGTACCTGTGTGTTATATACTAGGTGTGTTACACTCCAGTACCAGTATGTTGTACACTAGGTGTGTAACACTCCAGTACCAGTATGTTGTACACTAGGTGTGTTACACTCCAGTACCAGTATGTTGTACACTAGGTGTGTAACACTCCAGTACCAGTATGTTGTACACTAGGTGTGTAACACTCCAGTACCAGTGTGTTGTACACTAGGTGTGTAACACTCCAGTACCAGTGTGTTGTACACTAGGTGTGTAACACTCCAGTACCAGTGTGTTGTACACTAGGTGTGTAACACTCCAGTACCAGTATGTTGTACACTAGGTGTGTAACACTCCAGTACCAGTGTGCACACTCTATAACTTACGCGTGTGTATTATGCTGCAGCTCCACAGTATTCTTCACATCACGAGCAATTGTCCAATTACAGAGATGGCAGGCACGCGTCAACATCCAGCTGTACGGTGCTGTAGGGCACGTAGACATGAGGCCCAGTGACTGTGAACTGTATTACATAGACACTGCCCTCCTGCAGTATCACTGATCGCTATAAATATACAAGGCAGTGTCCTCCTGCAGTATCATCAGAGACCCATCACATTCTTGATGAACCTTGCCCCTCCCGACTCCTTGAATGATCAATTACACACAGCCAAATCACACGGATGTGTGAATCTCTCTTCACTGTTTCTCTCAATTAAGATGACTATCTGACTAAACAAGGTGACCTGGGATTGTGAATGCAGAAGGTGTGGCCATAATACGACCCGCTCCTTGTGCAAGTCGACATCAGATGCAGAACTCTGCTCAAACACCCCCCCACCCCACCCCTCTCCCTCCCCCACCCACCGCCCCTCCCATCCCCTTCTCCCCAACTTGTTCCCCCTGAAGTTGGAATTGATTAGCAAGGTGCCTCTCAATGGGAAGGAGAGTCAGAGCCGACTTCACCACCACAAACATCAGCTCATCTTTACTGGCAGCGAGATTTGTAGATACCATAATTATTGCCATAATGGACTCTCAGTTCTTGCACAACATTCATCTGCTTAAATATAAGCACATTGTGTTGATTCTGGGCAGATTGTAACAGCTTTGTACAGTCTCACAGAACTGGCCTTTCCTAATGAATCACACATGGTCATAGAATAAGCTGCTGCCCAGCCCATTTAATTCAGTCCCTTTAATTAAAGTGTTCAAGACTTGGGGGTAAATCTCTGAAGAAGGGTTTCGGCCCGAAACGTCGCCTATTTCCTTCGCTCCATAGATGCTGCTGCACCCGCTGAGTTTCTCCAGCAATTTTGTGTACCTTTAATTAAAGTGTTTTGTTTGGGGAATCTCTCTTCCAGCAGTTACCTGTCCCATCTCCAGGGTTAGGAGTCTGAGCGGCATTGACACAAATGATCTTTGTCAACTTTCACTACAAGTCACAATAACTCTGTGGTCACAGATGTCTGTCACACTGCCTGCTCCGTCCGACCGTCACGCTGATCATTGCAAATTCCATTCATCAAGCAGACGAGAATAAACCTGCAGACATCTGTCACTGTGCGGCAGGCACAAGGGACTGGAATCTCCAGCAAAGGGTCTGGGGCTTCAAAGGACCCTAACGCAATGCTGACAAAGGATTGCCACACTTCAGCAATCTCCAGACACATTGTGAATAATAACACAAGGTCTGGAAGAAAAAGGCCATTGGACTCAGCTTGCCTTCAGCTACTAATTGCTGCTCAAACTGACCTTTGCCAAGTTATTCCTGGAAGTGGCAATTGGTTTTATCTGGTTTCTAGTTCCATGTGATTATGAAATGTAACCATCACTTTGGTAAAGCACGAATATTCTACTTCAGGCAAGAACGGATTAAAACAAAAAGCCACGATGAATCGACCCACAAGGTACACTGTAGGAGTTACAGCAGCAGTGATAATGAACAACATAGAGACAGGCAGAAGGGAGATTTACCCCCAAGCAGAGTCCTGCTCTGAAGCAGCTGCTCTCCAATACGTTCATCAAATGAAGGCAGGTCTGTCTGTATGTTATTGGTGGGGAGAGAGTGAGAATTATTCTTAATTCGAGGCAGTATTTACACCAAATGTAAGCCCTTATAGACAAAAGCAACTGACCAAATGTTGATCAATGGGATTATACAGAGGTATCTGATACATAACATGGACATGATTAATTGGTTGAAACATATAGCATAGACCAGGCCCTTTGGCCCACTGCCTCCACGCTGACCATCCATCACTCTAGTTCCATGCTATCACGCTTTTAAATCCACTCTCTACCCACTAGGGACATTTTACAGAGGGTCGATTAACCACAAACCCACTCGTCTTGGGGATGTGAGAGGAAACCAGAGCATCCGGAAGAAACCCATGTGGTCGCAGGGAGAACGTGCAAACTCCACACAGACAGTGCCTGAGGTCAGGATTGAACCCGGGTCCCTGGCGCTGTGAGGCAGTGGCTCTACCAGCTGTGCCACTGTGCTGAAGGTGGCAAGTCTAGGTTAATAGGCCTCTGTAAAAATTCACCCAGTGTGTAGGGCGTTGTGTATCTTCTGCCAGACAGGAATGGGGAAAACAGAGAATGACCAGAGTGAGAAAGATGCTTGATTATGTTGGCACCAGCGTGGTGTGGATGCAGTCTGGCCAGTATGAGCTGTGTAAATATACCTCCTCAGTTTCCACCTCGTTGATATTTTATATGATGAATGGGAGATGTTCTGATGGACATATTCTATGTCGCTCTTCTAGGGAGACGCTAACTACATTTCGTTGTCTCTGTACTGTACACTGCACAATGACAATAAAGTTTGAATCTGAATCTGAATCTGAAATGGATACTGCCCAGTGAAACACTAGCCCAAACTGCTGCCCAGCCAACATCATGGGAATGTTTTTTTCTACTCTGCTCTACGATGCTTCATTCAACCGGTGTTTTCCGATTTACAAACATTATTGAATGATACTTTTCACAGGAACGTTCTGCAAGATCAGCAACTCAACTGCATGTTTCAGCTCCACAGAAACTGTGCGGACCTGATTTGCAAGCCGTTGCAATGTGAATCTATTCCAAATGGATATTGTAAAGGTTCAAAATTTTGTTCACAGAACTGGTCCACGTCAGTTGACATGTTGCTACTGACTGGGGAAAGGCAGTTTTAGAATGATGGTGAAACACTATGTCACCTGCAATTGTAGCAAGACAGGCAATGGAGTGACCACACACTACAAAACACAGACTGCAAAGAGCAGTCAACAAATGTAAATACTTCCTTATTTTAATAAAAAGTATAACGCCTTCTCTAGCCTAATTACAAAGATCAACTGAAATGCTGGGCATTATCTGAAGGTGCTGAAGTATTATACTTGGGCAAATGCTGTCACCTCATCTGCTGTAATAGATTGAATCAGCTTCATATAATTGTTGAGCCATTGGGTCATCAAGTCAGTGATAGTTCCCATCCCATGGCAGATAAATCTCCAGGCTATGTTTGATATCACAGTGATATCAAGGAGAAACCACATGGACAGCTTGTATATTCTCATCTATATAAGAATAACAAATGACTTAAACATGGCTTAAATTATTAAAAGATTTGAGGGTAGAGAGAGGAACTATTTTCTCTGCTGCACCACAATGGGACATTACCTCAAAATCAGAAACAAGAAACTACAGATGCTGTTTTACAAAAAAAGACAAAGTGCTGGAGTAACGCAGCGGGTCAAACAGCATCTCTAGAGAACATGGACAGGTGATGTTTTGGGTCGGGACCCTTCTTCAGACTGATTGTAGGGGGGAGGGGAATAGAGCTGGGAGAGGGTCTCACAAAACTGTCAAAGTAGACAAATGAGGAGATATTGCAGTGGAACAGTCAAAATATTGAAACAAGGAACTGCAGATGGTGGTTTACAATCAAAGGCACAAAGTGCTGGAGTAACGCAGCGTGTCAGGCAGCATCTCTGGAGAATACAGATAGGTGATGTTTTGGGTCTGGACTGGGTTTGAAAAGGGTCCCAACCCAAAACATCACATCCCTGTTCTCTTGGGATGCTGCCTTTCCTGCTGAGTTACTCCAGCACTTTGTGTCTTTTTATCCTTAAAACGAGAGCCTGTAACAGCATTTTCAATGCACAGGAAGGTGAGAGGTGGCAGAGAGGTGTGGACTCGTCTTGGGGCATCGACACCAAACGTTGCCCAAGAACCTTCCATCTACCACCGTTGGGCCAATCCCTCTTCTCACAGGTACCTTCAGGCAGGAGTTACAGAAAACAGAAGTCCCACATCACCGGTTTCAGGAACAGTTAATTCCCTACAACTATCAGGTTCTGCACAACCCCAGTCTCACCCGGCCACTCGATCACCTCCCGCGCGACCATCCACGGTCTCTTCAGCCACAAGCGACGTTGCTCTAGCCGAGGTTTGGAGCAAGCAGCCAACAACTAGGATGCATCACCCATGGTCAGTCATGACTGAGGGGGACCTACCTACTTTACAGGATGGTCATTTTCTTTTTGCAGTCTTTTTTCTTCTGATTGTCTAGCAGAATTTGTGTATGATTTATAATAATAATAATAATACATTTTATTTATGGGCGCCTTTCAAGAGTCTCAAGGACACCTTACAAAAATTGAGCATGTATAGGAAAAACATGTAAGGGGAATGAAATAAATAGTAGAGACATGACTAGTACACAAAGTAAAGACAGAATTCAATACAAAACACAGCATGAGGCAATTAATGCACAGATGAAAAGGGACGGGGACGTGGGGCTAAGGATAGGCAGAGGTGAAGAGATGGGTCTTGAGGCGGGACTGGAAGATGGGGAGGGACACGGAATTGCGGATCAGTTGGGGGAGGGAGTTCCAGAGCCTGGGAGCTGCCCTGGAGAAGGCTCTGTCCCCAAAACTGCGGAGGTTGGACTTGTGGATGGAGAGGAGACCGGCTGATGTGGATCTGAGGGACCGTGAGGGTTGGTAGGGGGAGAGGAGGTCAATGAGATATGTGGGGGCCAGATGGTGGAGGGCTTTGTAGGTGAGGACCAGGATTTTGTAGGTGATCCGGTGGGAGACGGGAAGCCAGTGAAGTTTTTTGAGGACTGGAGTGATGTGATGCCAGGATTTGGTGTGGGTGATGAGTCGGGCGGCTGCGTTCTGGACCAGTTGGAGTCGGTTGATGTAGGTGGAGCTGATGCCAAGGAGAAGTGAGTTGCAATAGTCCAGTCGGGAGGAGATGAAGGCATGGATGAGTCTTTCAGCAGCAGGCGGTGTGAGAGAGGGTCTGAGTTTGGCGATGTTGCGGAGATGAAAGAAGGAGGTTTTAATGACATGGCGGATGTGAGGCTCAAGGGAGAGGGTGGAATCAAAGATCACGATTTATACAAAATCAAAGATTTATGTATGATTTATGTTTTTGTGTTTGAGTAAGTGTGCCTGTGATGCTGCTGCAAGCAAGTTTCCTGTACCGCACCTGTACCTCACCTGTATCTCACCTGTACCTCACCTGTATCTCACCTGTACCTCACCTGTACCTCACCTGTACCTCACCTGTACCTCACCTGTACCTCACCTGTAACTCACCTGTACCTCACCTGTACCTCACCTGTATCTCACCTGTACCTCACCTGTACCTCACCTGTATCTCACCTGTAACTCACCTGTACCTCACCTGTAACTCACCTGTACCTCACCTGTACCTCACCTGTATCTCACCTGTAACTCACCTGTACCTCACCGTACTTGTGCAGATGACAATAAACTCGATAGCTGGGACATTTGTGGTCTTTTGCACTGGACGTGGGAGAATCTGACTGACACAAAGTTCTAAATCTGGGCTCTCCACTGAAATGTCAAACCTGACTGACAGATCCTTGTTGGACAAGCATATGAAGGGGATTTTGGACAATGACCCTGTCCCGAGTTTGGTGCTGATCAATGAGATGTAGCAGTGGTAGAACAAACTCTTGTCAACACTCTCTGGAGGGAAAGGGTTCTTCCCAGAACAACTCAGTTAGAGATTTATGGGGTTTACCCAGGGACACATTCAGAGATGGACATAGAAACATAGAAATTAGGTGCAGGAGTAGGCCATTCGGCCCTTCGAGCCTGCACCGCCATTCAATATGATCATGGCTGATCATCCAACTCAGTATCCCGTACCTGCCTTCTCTCCATACCCTCTGATCCCCTTAGCCACAAGGGCCACATCTAGCTCCCTCTTAAATATAGCCAATGAACTGGCCTCGACTACCCTCTGTGGCAGGGAGTTCCAGAGATTCACCACTCTCTGTGATGACATCGTCTTGCTGGAAGGTCATCAACTCGGTGAAAGATGCTCTTTGGTCTGCCCGAACCTTATTGACCTCCCTGCAGCGCGAGATGTCCGTCAGGGAATGTTGCCCGCTCCAGCATGCAGGAAAACGTGCTGAGGGACGCACTGAAGCTCGGTGCAGCCAACGCCAAGGCTCGGTGGGGGAGGACCACAGTCTAGGGTCCTTCCGCTGCTGGACATTGGGGGGCAGAGACCGATGGGACACCCGTCACACAAGGGAAGGGGCCATCAGTGGCAAGGGTGTGTTGTCTAAAGATGGGTGTGAACGCGACTGAATGTGACACTGATTCATGTACAGCCAGTGATTATGTCTGAAGAGATTTTACAGACTTGGTTTTGTATAATGTTATTCTGAATAAAGTTTTTATTTTAAGGGCTCAGTAACCTGACCAATTGAAATAAAGTTGCAAGATATTAGCAGCTTGAGAGAAATGCGATAAATAAGACATTCAGCGTGATATATTTCAACTCTCTTTCCTATATTAACACACGATTAGTCCATAATGTTTCTCAAACCGAAGCACACAACACATCTCAACAACTCAATCTTGGCCAATACGGTAACGAATCCTAATCCGAATGAAAACCATCAACAAACACACTTTACATTTTTTTGATGATACCTAAACCAAAATATTATGACATCCTGTGGGAATGTTGCAAATTAAATCGAGTGACACACTTGCCCCCAAAACATTAACAATTCCATTCAAATCACATTGTTTCATTTCAGGAGCCGGTCATCCGTTGTTGTCCAATATTAATCAATTGGATATACTGCCGATAGTTCTGGGCAGTTCTCGAATAGTTGCAGATGCACAAGAATCTGTCGGGCTTTTCATGGCCATCCTAACATGGCTCATTGACGTTCACAGAATCAGTCATACAGCACGGAAACAGGCCCTTCAGCCCAACTCGTCCATGCTGACCAAGATGCCCTATCTAAACTAATTTAATTTGTCAGCATTAGGTCCATATCTCTCTAAACCTTTCCTATCCATGTACCTGTCCAAGTGTATTTTATATGTTGTGTTGTACCTCACTACCTCCTCATTCCATACATCCACTACCCTCCGTGTGAAAAACTTGCCCCACAGGTTCCTATTAAATCTTTCCCCTCTCATCATAAACCTACGTCTTCACATATGTCCCCCCCCCCCCCCCCCCATCCCATTAGACACTCTGTGACAATACTCCACTGTAATAACAATCTCCAATTTAGAGGTCCCCAAATTAACCAAGAGTGAAACAAGGCCAAACTATATTCAACATCTGTCCTATGAGATTGTCATCAGGTTGAAATTCTCTAGTGCACTGGTCGCCGACAGGTGACATCACACCTTCACCGGGAATATGCTTCACTAACTCAAACTGTGAGAGAGATATGGAAATATCTCCAATGAAAGCCAGAGTACTGTCTGATTCACCTCGACCCCTTTGCGGACATTGGACTTTGTCTGTGGAATTGATGCACTACAATGCTGAGAACTACATTCTGCACTCTGTATCTCCCCCTTTGCTCCACCTGTTGGACCTGAGTTTTAACTGAATTCTCTGTATGGTACATCTGATCTGTTTGGATAAACAAAGCCTCGGTACGTGAAACCTAATAACAACTTCACGCACTTTATGCCATCTACAGCTTCCCGATCGCCCTTCGGCCCACAATGTCAGTCTGTGCCTCCTGAACTGGGACTTGAATGGAATTGTTGATGTCATTTTATATCGAATGAGACACGCCAATTGATTTCACAGGATGTTCAGGTATTTTATAAAACAGTTTTAAATATCACGTTTCCAAATTGAAAATGTAACGGCGTATTTGACGTAAGCGGTCGGGGCGTATTATTCGTCATTCTCCTCCAGAGATGCTGCTGCAACGCGCACGTTAGTAAAAGCGACGATTTATCTCTATATAACACCTCGCTTTATCAATGCCGCTTCAACAAATCACAACGGGCTTTCTTTACAAAAATACATTTTCCTGCAGAAATTCTCGCCAAAGTAAATGAAACGTCAAGTTGTAAATGTACAATTTACCAATAGTCGCCCCAGCCCGGCGCTGTCAGTAATCGGATACACACCACAGGGACACACAGTGTGTAGGAAGAAACCGCAGATGCTGGTTAGACAAAGATAGACACAAAATGCTGGAGTAACTCAGCGGGACAGGCAGCATCTCTGGAGAGAAGGAATGGGTGACGTTTCGGGTCGACACCCTTCTTCAGACTGGTAGATAGACTAGTTATTCGCTGTCCAACAAAGGCTGAGCCTGGAGCGGGGATGGATGCGTCTGCATGATGTCTGCATGATAACCAGGCGTTGCATCAACCCGGCACAGCACGCATTAACCCGCCTGCCAACACACACCGGGACATCTATCTCTCTGTGGCATCGTCAATGTTCACAATTCACCAGGTGCTGCAAAAGCTCACGCTCGCAAAGGTACCGAAGACAAACGGTCTTTAAAAAAATGCGTCCAGCGTCCTGTAGCTTTCCTTAATAAATGTCCGCACAGATTGAGAAATAAGGCACGTAATGGCAACCTCACCTGGAGATGCGTCGCCTGGTTAAATCATCGCCCGTCTCACAGTCTCCCCTTCAGCGGCACTGCGGCGGCTGCGGCATCCCCGGGCAGTGTGTGTGTGTGTCGGGCGGGGCCGGGTTGGGCCGGGTCGGGCTGGGTCGGGGCCGCTGCAGCTTCAGCTCCGCCGACAACACAAAGGCTCCGGGATCCGAGTGTTTACATCAGACGCCCGGCGTTGCCGCGGCCCCGGGACCGGCGCTCCCTCTGCTGGCGGCGCGGGGAATCACTGAGGGTGGATCAGGGCACCGGCTTCCAGGGCGACGCCTACACCGCCTCTCCTCCCTCTCCGCCTCTCCTCCTCCCCCCCTCTCCTTCCCTCTCCCCTTCCCTCTCCCCCCTCCTCCCCTCTCCTTCCCTCCCTCCTTGCATGTAGTGAAAACAATATCAGAATTAATCAAGGGTCCCAACCTGAAACGTCACCTATCCATGTTCTCCACAGATGCTGCCTGACCCGCTGAGTTACTCCAGCACTGTGTGTCCTTGTTCAGAATGTATCCATTTGTAAATGGAGAATAGAATGGGTGGCTCAGCGGGTGGAGCTGCTGCATCACAGCGCCAGAGACTCAGGTTCTACCCTGACCCCGACTGCTGTCTGTGTGGAGTTTACATGCTCTTCCTGTGACTACGTTTCCCTTTTTAAATTATACAAATACTTTTATTCAAAAAAATAAAGATAGAGTAATAACACAATCAAAGACTGCCTATGTTGACAGTTTACAAACAAACGATCATCAAATTAATCTTTTGGCGTTAGATTAATCAAATTAATCTAACGCCAACTTTATCAACAAAACACTCGACCTCCCGCGGCGACTAGCGTTCACGGAAGGTCTCTAAAGTCCCCG
This sequence comes from Amblyraja radiata, assembly GCF_010909765.2. Classification (NCBI taxonomy): domain Eukaryota; kingdom Metazoa; phylum Chordata; class Chondrichthyes; order Rajiformes; family Rajidae; genus Amblyraja; species Amblyraja radiata. The sequence continues at coordinate 18,237,288 of NC_045994.1, forward strand.
TGGACACCGTGTGTTCCCTCTCCAGGGACACGCGGGCACGGACATAAGCCCGGAAAAGGGTCAGGCAGTCAACCCCGGTGCGGCCATCGACTACCCGCTGTCTAGACAAGAATGGTAATCTTGGCCAGGCCCAGAAGCAGACGGACAGGGAGATCCCAAGTATATAAGTAAGGGGTAGGGTGGGATGAGATGCCACTGAGAATAAAACGTTCGACTAATGTTAAATGGGCAGTTGACAGAAGGACTGCTTCGGTGGTACATCTCTCTATAAATGTGTACAATCCCTGCATGTAATTTGCAGGTAAAACTTTGAAACAAATATCAGCAGCATTTTATATTCATTACAATATAAAGGTCAAAAGTAGAAACCACAAAAAATATACAAAACCCCAAACTGCAAGAATAAACTATGGCAAAATGTTATGTGTCGGAAAGAACTGCAGGTGCTGGTTTAAAGTGAAAGTAGACATAAAATGCTGGAGTAAGTCAGCGGGACAGGCAGCATCTCTGGAGAGAAGGAATGGGTGACGTTTCGGTCGAGACCCTTCTTCACTACAGCAACTATATTTCCTGACAGTACAAAACATTCAAACTGCACAGATTAAAGTGGAACTCGCAAGATAACTGGTCAACACAGGGTGCATAGACACTGGAATCTTGAGCAAAGCACAAAGAGCTGGAGGAGCTTGGTGAGTTCAGGCTGCATTGGTTGCTCCATGGAAGTTGTGAATAGTAGCTTCTTTATATTTACAAGGTATCATCTCAGCATCGATGTAACTCATTTGAAGGTGTAGCAGTTTTGTATCCAGAAGGCAGGAATTGGCCTTCATGAAACAAGGCGTCAGCCACACAACGTAACTGAAATAGTTGCAAACTTCATTTCTCTTTATTTGAAGTAGTGAACTTGATCTTTGGCACCAGTGAAAGTTTAGAATACCATTGCTTAACGTACAGAGGCATAGTGCAGAAAAAGGTGGCAAGAAGAGGTTTACACTTTATAAAATTTGCAAGACTCTGCTTTAAAAGCAAATGTGAAAGACAGGAATTATTTCAGTGTATAATTTGAAGTCACTTTTTCTAAATTCTTCATTAAAAAACATTTTTCTTAAAGAATAAATGTTGGTTTTCTTCTTCGCTAGGGACTGAGGATTGCAGACGTCCAGCCCATTCTGTGGGCCAGACAGCCAGTCTGTCTGGAGATGCAGGTGCCTGCCAGACAGGTGGGTGAAGGTTTAGTTTAGTTTATTATAGTCACTTGTAGCGAGGTACAAAGCTTTTGTGTTGCGTTTTGTTTTCTTTGATCGAATGGGAATATTTACAACATCTTCCATATTTAATATGAAGATCATTGAAACAACACATTAGAAAGAAACATAATCCAGCTAAATGACGTTTTTCCAACAGCCCCAACAATGAGTGTTGATGCTCTTTGCACGCACGTCTATATCAGGTGGACCTCAGTGGGTCATCATCTCGCTGCCAACCTACTAATTTCTTCCATTCTCCACCCACAAGCTCCAAAGAGCCCTGCAAATCCTTCACCTAAATTAATTATTCGCATCTCCTAAATGTTGCCATTGAGCGCGTATCGATGAGGTTACAGCTCTGTGCAAGTTTCCTCCACTATCTCCCACAGGACGAGTTGCTTTTTCCTGATGAGAGATGCAAGTAGCTGCAGTCAGGGTTAGGATCAGGGGTCAACAGAGGGTTAAAAGTGGCACTTTGAAACTTCTGTTAAACCTCCCAAATCTCCTCATAATCCTTCAATATTCCTCAGTGTCCACGTGACAAATTATTGATCAAGGTTGTGACTGAATGCAACCTTGTTTTCACTCCATGTCTGCTCTTCCTTTGTCTACCCCCCCCCCCCCCCTCCCCTCTGTTCCACAACCCCCACCACTACTAAACTCAGTAACGGGAACAAAACTTAAGCCACTAGTTTGTTATTTTCTGATAGGTCATACTTTGAATCTAAAGATATTATGCAAAGATGACAAAACAAGTTCAAACCAAAATGATTTGATTAAACACAATTTAAATGTCAAACAAATCATGCATGTACTACAAAATGAATGAATTATTTATTTTAATGTTGCACAACTAACATTTACAGTTCAGTCACTTGCAATTTATACATTTAATCCAAATATTTTCCACCATTCATATCAGTTGTTTTAGGATCTGTAACAAAATTAAGATTAGAAACGTTAGATAAAGGATGGTAGGTTGTAAACCACTAGGGGGCATCATTCACTGACAAAGGCTACTATCATGGAGATTTCTCAAATCTAAAGCATAAACAACAGACAATATGATAGAAACTTAACTCCAATTGCTTGTGATCTCTGGATGCGCCGTAGAAAACATTTGATCAAGATGCATCACAGCCTGAGTTGGGAACAGCTCCATCCAAGACCTCTCGAAATTGCAGGCATAACCCAAACCAACCTCCCTTCCATTGACTCCATCTACACTTCACGCTGCCTCGGTAAGGCCACCAACATACTCAAGGACAAGTCTCACCCCAATCACTCCCTCTTCTCCCCTCAGGCAAGAGGTACAGAAGTGTGAAATCACACACCTCCAGATTCAGGGACAGCTTCTTCCCAGCTGTTATCAGGCAACTGAACCATCCTATCACCAGCTAGAGCATGCACCTGACCAATCTACTTCATTGGAGACCTTTAAACTAACTATAATCAGACTTTATCTTGAACTAGATGGGTCAGGCAGCATCTCTTGAAACCATGGATAAGGTAATGTTTCAAGATAGGATAGACACAAAATGCTGGAGTAACTCAGCAGGACAGGCAGCATCTCTGGAGAGAAGGAACGGGTGACATTTTTGGTCGGGACCCTTCTTCAGACCTTGACCCGAAATGTCATCCATTCCTTTCCTCCGGAGATGCTGCCTGCCCCGCTAAGTTACTCCAGCATTTTGTGTCTATCTCCGGTGTAAACCAGCATCTGCAGTTCCTGCCTACATGTTCAGGCTAGGACCTTTCTTAAGAAAACAGTTGAAATAAGCTGCAAGGAGGAATGTTAGGGAATTGTAAAGTGGGTGGTTGAGGAAGAAAACTGATCCAAAACGTCACCTATCCATGTTCTTCAGCGATGCTGCCTGACCCACTCAGTTTGTCCAGCATTAGATTATGAAGTTTAGTTCTCCACTGAAAAAAAATGCTGAGCCCTCTCAGAATCTTATACATTTTAATGAGAATCCCTTTGATTCAAACCTATATAAACTGTACTAATCATTCCAGTAGATCAACTCCCTGGAAATCTACCACCCCTCCGAAGAGTCAAAACCTTTTGGTTCACTGATTCCAAGAAAATGTATACCTTGCCACAGGCAAGGAATTGCATCATTACTCTAGGTGTGGTACCGAAGCCTATGTAATGTCAGGCTCCTGCAGGGCTTGATTTCCAAATTGTCCATTTTCTTTGACTCAATTACAAGGAAGCTCTTTCAGTGAGTTTTCATTCCCTCAAAGTGGTTATTTTACATGTCACCACTGTATATTCCATCTGGCGCCCCCCCCCCCCCCCCACCGTAAAGACTGGTCTTTACAACCTCAAACATTTCTCCTCTGTTAACTTTGTGCAGAATTTTCTTTCTTTTACACTTTTCCAATGCAGTAAGTGACTATATTGAAAGAATCTGCAAATAACTGATTCCAGACACTGACTTTTATGGCACTCTATCCTTCTATGTAATTGCTAGAGTTTCCTCCAATATAGCGATACTGAATATTTTGCACTAATATCTTCTTGCAAGGCATAATAAATACAATGTTGTTATTGGATGCCACTACTAGTGAAAATCATAAAATACTAAGTTATCAGTTTTGCTCAAAGTTTCTGGTATTAATAATTCAGGTATCATTGGAAGCTGAGCAGAACTGAATAAAATATCTTCCATTTATGAATAACCAGAGTAATCTTTGTCTAATCTTTCCAACAATGTTCAGGCCAGCACTGTCTAACATAGAACACACAACAGTGCAGCAGAACAGGCTCTTCCTCTACAATATATATGCAAAACATGAGGCCAAGATAATCTCTTATCTATCTGTGCATAATCCATATCAATATGCCTATCCAAAAGCTCTTAAATACCACTGCCTCCACCACATTCCAGGCACTCGCCACCCTGGGTAACAACGGTTTGCATTAGGCACATCTTCTTCAAACTTCTTTAAACCCTCTCACCTTAAACCATCTACCCTCTCATAATTTTATATACTTGTATCAGGTCTCCCCGTAATCTCTGGGGGTGTTCCAGAGAAAACAATCTAAGTCTGTCCAATCCCGCCCTGTAGCCAATTCCGCGTAATCATGGCAACATTCTGGTAAACATCCTATGCACACTTTCCAAAGCCTCCACATCCTTCCTGTAATGAAGTTGCTTTTATTGAAGGCAACAGACAGCCGGAATTTCATGGTTTTGGTACATATGACGATTATACTTGTCACCTGAATGGATTTTTCCCAATGATTATTTCAGTAGTCCTGCCTTGAATCGAGTAAATAAACGTAGCTGTTTTGGATACAATCAGATACAATCACTTTTTGTATCATCTTTTCCAGATGCGAAGATGGATATTTAAGCAACTCTGGTGGATTTGAAACTAAGAAGTCAGGTGCTCATCATTAAGGGACTATTCCAAGGTTCGACCTCAACCCAATATTCTAAAGCTTAAAGGTAGATAAAAAAGTTGGAAATATATATATAATATGGAAAGATATATAATATAGCTGGTAGACAAAAATGCTGGAGAAACTCAGCAGGTGAGGCAGCATCGATGGAGCAAAGGAATAGGTGCCGTTTCGGGTCGAAACCTTTCTTCAGACTGAAGCTTAATGTCATTCTAAAGTCTAATGTCACCAAAGTTATTTTCAATGCTCCAATGATGTGTGGGGCTGGGGAGCTGCTCACCTTGTGCTAGTCCAGACTTAATCGGATTGCTACATTAGAACCAGATCCTTCATTTGCTTGGAATATCTGAAATGAAATTAGAACATGAAATGACCGTGTACAATGTTGCCCCAGGTACTACAATGAACAGAAGTCATTCAACCCAAGTGGTCTATGCTGGTTCTCATCCTCCCACACAGACTACATTAAACACTTACTACACAGAACTTTAGTTTAGAGAAACTTAGTCCCACCTTTCCACAATGCTAGTTAAACAAATCAACTATTCCATGTGGTCTGCATTCTAACCACATATAGGATTTGACTGCAAGATACAACATGGAAACAGGCCCTTCAGCCCACCATATCCCTACCGATCATTGATCACTTGTTCACACTATGTCTATGTTATTTCACTTTCTCATCCACTCCTTACACACTATGGGCAATTTACAGAGGCTAATAAACCCACAAACAAATATGTAATTTGGATGTGGGAGGAAACTCTCTTAGTCACAGGGAGGACGTGAAAACACCACTCAGACAGCACCAGAGTTCAGGATTGAACAGCTTCAGGCAGCAACTCCACCTCTTCTGGGTGAAGAAGTTTTCTTGTTGAATTAAGCAATAGCATTTGTAAAGCAGTGGGGAAAAGGCTGAAGAGCCAGCATGAACATAACAAGTTGTCTGACCTCCCTCTGTGTCAATTAAAAACTAATGATGCTGGGCAAATAGGAAAGAGTTAGTGAATGGTACTAATTCTGCAAAGAGCTAGCATGAATTCAAAGGGCTGAATGGTCCCCTGTGCTGTAATGATTCCACTTTATGAAGATTATTGAGTTTTTCTCCAACCTCAGAAATGATGTCCTTTTCTCAATCAACGAATCCATCAATTAATACTTTCAAAAAGTTACTATTTCACATAAGTTTAAACCAGGAACAAACCAACAGTGCTACAAATATCAAAACATTTTAAACAAATGGATTTGAAGTTACCGATATTATAAATTCATGGGCATGCTTCCGGTTTATTATTTTTTTCTTTTCCCACTTGGTCAATTGAATGTACACTGTACATGCGTGTCCAAAATACACATCATTTTAAATATAGGCATTGCTGTGGTTTGCAAAATAGGAAAAAAATAGATGTAGTATTAAATACATCACCAAGCTGTCATCATGTAGTTGGACAATTCCAAGAAAGGGCATGACACCATTATCCCAAACATCGTGTGCATCTTCATAAACCAAGGGCTGGAGGTGACTTCCCACCTGGTCCTCTTGTTGGTGGGGCAGATGCATAGCAAGGTTGCTTCCTGATGGTACATTGTTCACCAACAACTGTGACTCCCCCAAGTTAGGAAGTAGTGAATTATTGTTATTGTCTGCAATCTGTTGTCCCAAAAGTAACAGATATTAGGTCACAATATTGTCAAAGACAAATCAACTATAGTCATAGAATCAAGCAGTGCAGAAACAGACACTTTAATAGAAACTTGACTACTAAGATTCCCTATTTAAGCTTGTTGTCCCATTTGCTTACATTTGGCCCTTATCCCTCCAGCCATTTCCAAAGGGAATAGGGAAATACAAAGGATTAGAACAGACAACTTGGAAGAAAAAACCCTTTTAATAATGAAGATCTAACTTTAATACTTCATATACAAGTTCTTTATTAGCAGAACACACAGAGCAAGTATACATGACTGTTGTAGGTTCGATCTCCTGGATGATGTAAGGTGTTCCTTATCTCTCCACATCACTGTCTATATCTCTCAGTTCCCTTATCCCTAACCAGTCTGAAGAAGGGCTCGACCTGAAACGTCACCCATTCCTTCTCTCCAGAGATGCTGCCTGTCCCGCTGAGTTACTCCAGCATGTTGTGTCTGTCTTTGGTTTAATCCAGCATCTGCAGTTTCTTCTTACCCAAAATATCTACATAGACTGATAAATAATGTTGTCATCTCATATATTCCTTTTATTTACCCATGGAAGACATTGCTGGCCATTTCTTGTTTCTTGGGAACTTTTCAAGAAATACTGTACATCTTTATTTTGTGAATAAACAGTTTGAAGCAGACCACAAACGCCATATTGAACTTCACTTCTCATAACCATAGTTCAAAATCATCATTGGTTGTGCAAAGGCCTTGCAACATACAAGCTCTAGGTCTCTGCATCTTTCTCCATATAGGAAATGTTTAGGGGTTTTGAGGTATATGGGCCAAATGCAGACAGCTGGGACCAGCGTAGATGGGGCATTTCTGTCAGCATGGGCAAGTTGTACAACTACTCAATTCCATGTGAAGAAAGGTACAAATAAAGCTGATAATCCTTACTTCAGTACCTCCGGACTCCTCCAAAATGATATGTAGCAGGCGAATGTATTCTGAAGCAGCTCTGAGCACGTGAACTTTGCTTGGTTTTCGATCTTTAGCAATCAAGGGCACAACACTCTTGAGCATTGAAAAACCACCGTTTATGCTCTGGATCTGAAATAATTACATATTTTCTCAGAAACTGCACACCAAGAACATTACAGTCTTTACATTTGAGGTTTTCACTAATAATTTAAAGGATAAAATACAATCAAATAGCAAAGTCAGCTATGGTTACTTCCTTGCAGTGAATTTCAATGTGCTACTAGTTAAATAATATTTAGTGGATATGGCAACTTTTAACTGCTCAAAACTTTTTGCTTCCAGGATGAAGAACATTTGAAAACTTCCACTTTACATGCAAAAAAAAATCAAAATGTAATTGCAGTATTCAAATCTGGACAATTATGTCTCTTTTTGATCAAATCTACACTAACCCAAAAATAATTCATAACCACTCAGATAATAAACAATTTTAAGATTTAAGTTTTTTCCATTTATCCAAATGAGTTTTCGGGATTGAGTTCTGGACATTGATCTAGAAATGCAAGTTCCAATCTCACTCTATCAAAGGACTTTAAAGTCAAATAATGAAATGACTATGGATGTTCTTTAAAATTTTGGTACCTGTAGTTTGAAAAGACTCTTTAATGGGATTAGCAGACTGTCTTTGTAAAGCCCACATTCTGAAACCATCAAAAATTACCAGAGAAACACCATGCCAATTTAAATACTCGCATCCAATTCACGTGGGTTCCAGGACTTAATTACACGAGCCTCTCCCTACCCAGCTTGTTTTTCCTATTCCAATTGTTTGTCATAGTTATCACACCCAGAACCACCCGCAAAAGGAATTAAATCAAATACCAAGTATACACTAAGTATAAACTGAGTGTATAATAAGCATGACTGCATCGTTGCTTTCCAATAATCCCATTGGTAGGTTCCTGGCAGTTTCATATGTACTTCAACTGTAATATAAAAACTGTTACATCTAAGTATTTACTAACTTCTATACAAATTGTTAATACATAAGAGAGGCACTAATAATTATAGAATTAGAAATAGAATTAGATCCTTTATTTGTCATTCAGTCTGAACGAAATATCGTTACCTGCAGCCATACATACAATAATAAACAACAGAACAGACAGTAAACACAAATTAACATCCACCACAGTGAGTCCACCAAGCACCTCCTCACTGTGATGGAGGCAAAAATCTTAGGGCTGCTGTCTCTTCCCTCCTCTTCTCGCCAGCTCCGCCATTAGGTCTCAGCGCAGACGGAGGCAGAGAAGGGGGATATGACAAGAAAGTCGCATTCCCCCGAAGGGAGAGACAGAAAGCCCTGTTTCAACCCCCCCCCCCACATAACACAAACCTAAAAACCAAAAACTTAACTAAACAAGACGAAAAAAACAACACAAAAAAGTAAAAACAAACGGACTGCAGGCGAGCCGCAGCCGTTCACCAGCGCCGCCACAACGCCGCCAGAACATGTTATAGAAGTTAACAGAATATTTTGCCTGTGAACAACAACTAATCCAGCTATATTATATGTTTAAGAAAGAACTACAGATGCTGAAAAAATCAAAGGTAGACAAAAATGCTGGAGAGACTCCAATTCAAAGTCTGAAGAAGGGTTTCGGCCCGAAACGTTGCCTATTTCCTTCGCTCCATAGATGCTGCTGCACCCGCTGAGTTTCTCCAGCACTTTTGTCGACCTTCTTACACCCTGCTGGAGAAACTCAGCGGGTGCAGCAGCATCTATGGAGCAAAAGGAATAGGCGACGTTTCAGTTCTAGACCCTTCTTCAGACTGATATCGGTGGGGGGGGTAAAAGAAAGGAAGAGGCGGAGACAGTGGGCTGTGGGAGAGCTGAGAAGGGGAGGGGAAGGAGGAAGAAAACAAGGACTACCTGAAATTGGAGGTCAATGTTCATACCGCTGGGGTGTAAACTACCCAAGCAAAATATGAGGTGCTGCTTTTCCAATTTGCAGTGGGACTCACTCTGACCATGGATGAGGCCCAGGACAGAAAGGTCGGATTTGGAAAAGGAGGGGAAGTTGAAGTGCTGAGCCACCAGGAAATCAGGTTGGTTAATGCAAACTGAGCGGGGAGGTCACCAAGCCTGCACTTGGTCTCACCGATGCAGAACAGTTGACACCTGGAACAGCAGATGCAATAGATGAGGTTGGAGGAGGTGCAGGTGAACCTCTGCCTCACCTGGAAAGACTTTGGATGGAGGCGGGGGGGGGGGGGGGGGGGGGGGGGGGGGTAAAGCAACAAGTGTAGCATTTCCAGAGGTTGCAAGGGAAAGTAACAGGGGAGGGGGTGGTTAGGGTGGGAAGGGACGAATTTACCAGGGAGTTACGGAGGGAACGGTCTCTGCGGGAGCAGAAAGTGGAGGAGATGGGAAGATGTGGCCAGTGGTGGGATCTCGTTGGAGGTGGCGAAAATATAGGATTATATGTTGTATGCGACGGCTGGTAGGGTGGAAGGTGAGGACAAGGGGGGCTCTGCCCTTGTTACGAGTGGGGGGTGGGGGGGGGGTGGGAATGGAGAGTGAGAGCGAGAGCGGAGCTACTGGATATAGAGGAGACCCTGGTGAGAGCCTCATCTATAATCGACGAGGGGAACCGAAATGTCACCTATTCCTTCATTCCATAGATGCTGCCTCTCCCGCTGAGTTTCTCCAGCATTTTTGTCTACCAGCTATATTATATATCTTTCCAATTGAGGACACATTTAAGCCATAAATCATTCAGGCATCTCATAATTTTCAAACTTCAAAATTATAGCTCAAGAATAGATAAACTAAAACTAAATTATTGGGGGGAAATAATACTTTTTTTTTGCTCTTCTCACCCTACTGCGCTCTCTTGCATTAGCTGCTCGCCTCTTGCCAAACAAGTCCTGCACATCTTTACTTGTGTAATGGCCAGAGGATTGTCTTTTGAATTTCCTCACAGGAGCCAAAAGAGGCAATGGGCCAAAAGTTTCACCGAGCACCTCATTCATCCTTTCTGCCTCAGGCACAAGAATCAGCTGTGGGCAAACACCTTCTACTGCCTCCTCCTGATGGAGTAGTTCACAGTCTTGCAACTTCTTGAAAGCAACCTGATAACAACTATGCTTCATATCTTTTCCTCTCTCCATTCCAACATCTACCATTCACTGCCCATACACTTGAATTGGACACTTTTATT